>NW_008658742.1:4583-10606 GCF_000695815.1 Acanthisitta chloris
CTCCATGGCAAGGCTGAGCTCCTTCCCATCCTTGGAGATTAGTGCTTAGAGTGGGAAACCATATTGAGAAGTGGAAAATCAAAGCCAAATTTGTGCAACCCCCCCCCAGAATCCCATGGGAAGTGACCTATCCATCCCATGGCATGGCAACAGGGTCTGACCACCCAGGAGAGAAGCAGTGAGGGAGGAAAACCCTCCCTGTGATCCCTTATGGTAATAAATACCTTAATAATGTTGTAATCAATAGGTGATTAGCTGGGAACACTTGGGAAAGCTCCCAGAGAGGAGGCAGTTAGGACTCCAACATCATCTCTGGGAGATGTGCAGGACGATTTGGAAGTATTTAGCAGCTGATGATGGAGCAAATGAAGCCCAGAGCCACAGCACACTCATCAGTAAGGATCTGCTCAGGGAAGAGAGGCCCCTGCAACCCAGCTCCAGTTTGCCAGCTCCAATTAATCATTCATTCCTTATTAAATATTTACCCACCTTGCCTGCACTGGGAAGTGGTCTGGGAGATGCAGGAAGGTCCCTGCTCCAGGAGAGTTTGGCTTTGGAGTAACTCTTTTCCCCATAGAGAGAGGAATTGATAGTGTCAAATGCCTCTGGGATGATTTGATGCTTTGGGAATAGGGTTGGGGATTTTTTTGTATGGGCGATGTGGTCCCATTGCTCATCCTCTCTGAGAACCAGCTGGCAGCAAAGCACAGTGCAGGGACAGATGGGTCAGATCCAGCCTGGGAAAGCAGCTGTGTAGCATGGGAAAACCCATCCCTGGAAGTGTGCAGGGCCAGGCTAGATGGGGCTTTGAGCAACCTGGGCTAGTGAAAGGTGTCCCTGCCCATGGCAGGGGGTAGGAGGAGATGAGCTTTAAGGTCCTTCCATCACAAACCAGTCTGGGATTCCATGGAAATGCTTTGGACCCCAAAACGTGCTGCTGGAGGTGCACAGCAGGGGAATGGGGAGCAAGCCAGCAGCAGAGGGAGCTGGTGAGGGGACACTTGAAAATCCATGCTCCCAGCCCAGCTGGGGATGAAATGTTTGGCTCTGGATTGGGAAAACTTGTATGTCACAGGAGAGTGGCTGAGGGGACACAGTTTCCCCATCATTGTAGCAAAGACACCTCAAGCAACTCCATGCTTTGATGTTCCTATCCCAGCCCCCTCTTACCCACCAGAACCTGCCCCAAGTTCCTTTTTAAAGGCTGTGGGGGGATGAAGGGACCCTTAGTTCACACTACTTTGATCCCAGCATCTCCCAGCTCCTCCCCTGGCCTCAGGAATAAGCATTACCAATTACTGACCAATTACTGGCTTTGAAATTCCCCCTTGTCCTCCTGCCTCACCAGAACCTTCTTGAACTTGGAGGAGGTTTATCTCCTCCACAGAAAACAGCATGGCCAAAATGTGAGAGCTGGAGCCACCAAACCCATCTCACAGCCAGGGACCTCAGTGCTTGATTTGCAGCCAACCACCAAAAATCCCATTAAAAAACCAACGATACTCCAGATGTTCAACATCTGCCTTAGCTGGGGAGGTAAACAGCCAATTTAGGGCAACCAGGCTTCTATCTGGAAAGCTTCAGGCTGCCAGCAATGCCCATGGGACCAGTGTGAGCTGGGAGGAGCACCCAGCACTCCCAGTTGGGCTGAGTGGTGTGAGCTGGGTTTTGGGGTAGGGATGAACACAGTTTAGCACATCCTTGCTCAGCATCCCTCTCTCTGGGGTGCCACAGGGATGTGGCTTAACCCTACACCTCACTCCAGCCTCAAGCTGCTCAAAGCTTTG
This sequence comes from Acanthisitta chloris, assembly GCF_000695815.1. NCBI lineage: Eukaryota > Metazoa > Chordata > Aves > Passeriformes > Acanthisittidae > Acanthisitta > Acanthisitta chloris. The sequence goes on from NW_008658742.1 coordinate 6,371, forward strand.
AGTGAGAGCCAAGCACCCTTGGTCACCCAGCATCTGCTTTAAAGGCACTCATGTGCTGCAGGCTGAGGCCCCTTGGTAACACCACACATGAGGTCAAGGGGAATTGTTTTGCTCCCTGTATTCCCGCTGCCAAGTACGCCTGGTCTGACCAGGGATGCTCTGCTGTCACCAAAAAAAGGCTTTTTGCAGCAAGGTGAAACCTAAAGGTGGCATAGGATGGGCACACATCCTCTCTGTCACCCCCATGGCACCTCCAGCACATGCTGAGGACACCTCAAACCTGCTGACCTGTTTGCAGGGGGACAAATCCACCCCAGTTCACTGGGGGATGAGAGCATCACCAAGGTCTCACCCCAAACCACCCCATCCCAGGTCTGGTCCATCCCTCCCTCCCTCCCCACTGCTCTCCCCCAGCTCCCTCTGCCAGCAGTGATGGCCTCAGCTAGCTCTGACAACCTGCCTCAGGGAGGAGGAAAGGGGGGAGCAAAGCCCAAATCCTACTTTACATTTAAATCCTCAGCGGGTACCAAGTGCCACATAGGTATTTAACAACCACCCCCCAGCCCCAACCACCACCAACCCTCTCCTGTCCCCCCCTCCCCCGGTTAAAATAGCAATCCTAAAAATAGCCCTGAGTGAGCCACTGCTGATATGACACTAATCCCTGTGTGCCACGAGGAGGACTGGGATGGGGACAAGGATTGGGATGGGGATGTGCCTCCTCCTGCCACCAACAGAGCCTGAACTGCAGCAGGTCCCTTTAATGAGGATGAGGAGGGACCCTGGGGACAAGGACCTAAGGCAAAGCCCAGGGAGATGCTCGCCCTGACCCCAGTGCTGTAATCACTGAGTGTCTGTGAAAACAGAGATGATCTCCTTTCAGCTGAGGGTTTCAGCAGAATCATTTGCTGCCTTATTAAAAAATAATAATAGCTGGGTGTTTCCCAAAGACAGCTCTATTCCTGCCCTTTTTCCTAATTCTTCCTTGTCATCAAGAAAGAAAAGGTCACATCATCTTCTTTTTAACTCTTTTCCTCGAGTTTCTCCCTTTCTCCCCCAAAGAAGAGAGGGGGAAAAAAAGAGTTCTGGTGGTGCATTTGAGCAGAAGAAATCACTTGTTCTCATTTCAAGACTTCCTTGCAGATGCTCCCAGCTTGCCCTCAGCACCCTTCAAAGCCAAAGCTTGAAGGATGGATAGGTCCCTGCCCACCCTCCCTGGAGGTCCTGTGTGGGCTGGAAAAATATGTCAGAGATCACAGGTGAGGAGCTTAGGTAAAGCTCATTGCCTTCTGCTCCCTGGCATGAGCACTCAGCTCAATATTCCCAGCTCCACAGTCCTTTGGGGATTCAAAGTCCCTCCAGGATGCAGGGACGTGATGTAGATCCAAGGTCCACCCCATAAACCAGATTAGGGATGGGCTTCAGGAGGTCCATCCAGGACAGAACCCACCTGTGGGACCAGCACGTGGCGCTGGGGACAGGTCCTTGCACACCACAGCTCAGGAGAGGAGTTTCAGCCCCAAACTGGGCTTATTTGATCTCCTGGGTAGGAGTGGGGAGGGAGAGTCCAGGAGGGACTGATCAGGGTCATTGAGGTGTATTAGTGCCCATTCATGTGTGCTCAGGTGTGATGTTGGGAACACTCATTTCCATCACAACCTCTTTATCCATGGAAGGATAGGGTTTGGCATCTTTTATTGCCAATGTGGCCAAGCTTCAACCCTTCAGCCACAGTTCTCCTGGTGACACCAGCTGGTCTCATCTCAGAAAGGGTCCCCCAGTTCCCAAATCTTCCCCCAATTCCATGCTCCATGTTCCCAGCAGGCAGCAAACACACACATCCAGCCCCATCACCCACACCCAAACTCACACTGGACCCCTGTACCTCTAGGGAGGTGACACCACTCTGTTCCCAGAGATGCTGCAGGTTGTCACATAGCATTTGGTGTCCCAAGAAATGGTCCTACCTGCAGCCAGAGCCTGGAGATGTCCTACAGGCACCTGTGGATGATTTAAAAAGTGGATGCTGTGTGCCCACACCTGGATCCCCTTAACAAGCAGCTGGGGTGGTTGCGTCCCCCGTCCTTGGTGCCATCTCCTTGGGAGCTGGGCAGAGCAGGAGAGCTGCATGGGCAGGGCTGTGGAATGAGGGAAATTTGGAGCTGAAATATGGGAATTTGGTTAAAATTAGGTCACAGAATGTAAGGGAGCCACTTGGGCTGCTGGCAGCACATTCCCCCTGGGCTGCACTTGCCCAGACAGATTACATTCCCCTTCACTCTGCCCACACGTCCTCACCCACCACAAGGGCTTTGCAGGGAGCAAAGCCTGCCCTGCTCAGCTGTGCATTCCCAGTGATTTATGGCATTCTCCCAGACCTCTGCACATTGGCATCCAGCAATGGGATGCAGAGACCAAAGGCAAGCTGGTCCTGTGCCAGCTGCCCACCCGTGGCCACTCAATATGAGGATGGGATGGGGGGGTCTGAGCCCAAGGACTCTGTTTCTCCCAGGAAAAAAAGTGCTCCAAAAAATGGAGTTATGGGATACAACAGCTTAAAAATGATAGAGACATGTGCCATGATTAATTATTCTTGGTGGATGAGAGGGTCCAACCACCAGGGATGAAATGTGGGGCTGGTGGAGACGTGGCACAGCTTTTCAGTGGTGTGAGGAGAAGGAATGGAAAGGTGTCTTGTAAGATATTGCCCATTGATTTGTCTTCCCTTCCTTATTTTGGGAAATTTGTGGCTGATTTCCACCAGGCAAGGACACGTGGAAGGGCAGCAGAAGGAAAAGCTAGGAAGAGAAAGGCAATGATGAGGATTTTCATTCCCAAGTATTCCATGGGTGGCATGGGGCAGGTGGGAGGGACAGAGCCACAGGATACTGAAGGACACTGATGCCCATGGATGCATGTTCTGGGGGTGAGATGAGCACAAAATGCATCAAGTGGGTGCACAAACAGGTCTGAGGAGTAAGGTGGTTCCCCCTGCCCCCCCTTGTCTGCCGCTGCCCACCTCCTGCTTGGCAGCACAGGGCCCAGCCAGGCCCTCTGCCAGCTCCCCCGGAGAGGGGGGAGGTGAGCTGGCAACCCTGCCAAAAATACACTCTTCCAAGTGCTCTGAGTTGGATTTCCACATCGTGCTCTGCCTCCCCCACAAAGCAAAGCCCCCACACCCCCGCACACACGCAGGAACTCCAGCCAAGAAACACCACAGAGAAACAGCACTGCTGCCAGCCAGATGCCATGGCCATGGCTGGGATTGGGGTACCCTGGGCAGGATTGGTGTTGTGCTCAGTGCTGGGCAGCCCTTGAGCTGGGTAGTCCTTAAGCTGGGTGGAATTAAAGACTTGAAGGTGGATGGGGAGTGCCTCATACCTGAAACCTCGACAATGTCATTAGATGGAGATCATAGTGCATGGGAGCTGTAGGAGGAAGGAGGTCATTCCTTCCTTCCTTCCTCCCTCCCTCCCTTCCTCCCTTCTTTTCTTATTTCCTTCCCCTTCAAGCCCTGCCCATGGCTTGAACATCACCTAGGTCATCACAACTATTATTTGTAATATTTTAAGGGCTTGTTTTCTTCATGCCCCATGTGGGGTCTGTCCCCTGCAGCATGGCAGGGCCATGACCCCATCCCCAGGCTACCACAGGTCTTGATGTGCTCAATGCTGTAGAAGAGATCAAGGATTGGGGACTGATCTGTCAGCATTCCAGCCAGGGTGGGGGTGACAGCACTATTGTCCATTCCCTGCACCTTCCCATGTAGTTTGTCCTTGGGCCATCATCCACTCCTTGCCTGTTTCCCCACTCACAGCTGCCTTTGCTGGGGGGAGGAGGTGGTGGTCATTGGTGGCTCCCCATGGCCAAATATGAGGGTTTAAGGACACCACATGTATGGGGATTTGGGGTGGCAACTGTGACCCCAGGGGACAAGGCAGACCCCAGGCCACCCTGGGGAAGGCCCATCCTGTCACACTGAGCACCCAGGGGCACCCAAGGCTTGGGGGTTTGGGTACTGTGCCAATGGCTTGGACCTTAGTGAGAGGCTCCTGGAATGGAGCTTCTTGTGGTTTTTTGGCTCCTGCAATGGTTCCATTCAGGCTGAGACCACCAAACTCATCACACCAGTGATGCGAGGGAAAACAGCAGAGACTTAGGGATGGAGCAAAAGCAGGAGGGTCCTATCCAGTGGCTCCTCTCTGCACATCCATCCATCCATCCATCCATCCATCC
>NW_008658743.1:0-6356 GCF_000695815.1 Acanthisitta chloris
CTATGATGTTCCCTTTAACCACAAGACAAGACAGTAAAATAAAATCTGCAATAGAAGTGGGTTCTGCTCCTGGGATAGCTTAAATTTATAAGCTGAGCGATTGTATCAGTCCCTCACTTCCCATCTTATCTGTAACAACAGATAAACAGAACTCTGTGATAAATGGCTGTACAGATAAGCAATCCTAGGGATCATTGCACATTACAGCAGTCTTTAATGCAATGTAAGTAAGCATTATTGTAATTATTTTAATGTGATCTATCAGTGTGTTCATGGAGTTTATCCTTTATTTTAATTGCTGGGGGTTGAAATGCTTGTAGTCTCTAAGAGCAAATCTATCTTTGCTGTGAGAGCTCCAGCATCTAATCCTGTTATTCTGTTCAGTGGGGACTTTTGTCATGACCTTTCATATTCAAAACCAATGAAAAGTTGCTGACATAGGCTGCAGAAGTCTGCAAAGCAGAAAGGGAAGAACCTCTGCTTTTCATAGTATTAAATACAGACATTTAAGAAAAAACGTGTCTGCTTCTCTCTCAGTAGACCCTAAAACTACCTAAGGAGTCAGTGTTAGCTAAAAGAAATGCAGTAGCCACGATTTGTTAATCCTGTTCTCAACTCTAGCAATATGGTTTTAGTAAATTCACTCTAACCTATAAGTCTTAATTATCCTTCAAAGCCATGTTCAAGTAAAGCCATGGAAAGCACAAGTCTATTTGAAAAATACCATCAGGACCTGAATGGGGATGATACATCCTAGTATCAGAAACAGAAATATATTGGTCTGGAGTGTTTAGATGTAATGATCCTGAGTTATTACTTTTCATCTTTAGATATTTCATCTATACAGCTCCTAAATAAGACATTGCAATGTTCTGCCTGCAGGCTGTGCTGGGTTGTTCTCACTCCTAATTGCTTAACTTTCATAGAATCATAGAATCAGCCAAGTTGGAAGAGACCTCCAAGATCATTGAGTCCAACCCTACTGTGGTCACTAGTCCATGGCACTAAGTGCCACATCCAGTCTCAGCTTGAAAACCTCCAGGGATGGTGAATCCACCACCTAACTTTGCTCCTGGCTTCATCATTATTCTGTTGCAAGAAGTGTGACTTGATATTTAGGGAAACATTGTTCATTTTCTTTATGTTTCTGCTTCTGAGCTCCTTTTTCATAAAGCAGCACTTGTAGTGTATTTTCCTACACAAGGCTGTGGCAATAACATTTTCTCAATGCCTATAAATAAATTAAGTATACTGTGGCTTGAAAGAGAAATTGCTATCAGCTGGTGTTCCACTACCTACAAAACGTTTTATCTTCTTTCGGTTTCTATTACTTTGCTCTCCCTTGATTTTGTAGAGGAAGTTGTATTCCCTGTTAGTGTCATGTGGTGCATTTGTGAGTACTGTGCTTGATCTATGGAACTATTTCAAGCACCCAGCACAGAGAGCTCTGCTCTGGAAATTGCATTGCAGATGAACTTTTTTGGCAGATGGAACTGTTGATATGATTTGAAAATAGGTCTGTTTGTATCAGTCAGACATGTACTTCTTTTTTCAGGATGGAAAAAAAAAGGATAGGTTTAAGTTGAAAGAGGAGAGAGAGACCACCCAGCTTGTAGGAACAGAGAGCTTGAGCCCAAAAAGAGGAATGCACTCAACAGCTATATATGAGTTGTTTTCATAATGCTGCAACAAATAAATTCCTTTACATAGGCTGCAATTTTACAAAAGAAGATAACTGCTTAACTTTTCTCATCTGCAGTTACCCAAGGTGCCTAGTCTGAGGGATTTGTCCATTTTGTCTGGGGTTCAGATTAGGAAGCCACGTTGAGATTTAGCTAAAACTAATTAACCCTTAGAAAGCTAAAGTTAGATGGAATCAGACCTTGCACAGATCCTGTCTAGGAAAGCAAGTTTGAGCTAAGACTAATTAACCCTTAGAAGGCTAAAGTTAGATGGAATCAGACATTGCACAGATCCTGTCTAGGAAAGCAAGATGCATATGGGTCCTCTCCTAGACACTGAGACAGAACTCTTGTTAGTTAGACAGTGACACATGATAATTGGAAATTACTTTATTCATGTTTTCTGAAACATTACAGCAGAACAAATTCTGCCAGGCTTTCAAATGAGGAGAAGAACTGAGAAGAAATGTGTGACATTAAATTACCATGGCAGGTGTCCCTTCACCAGATGGATTCTCCTGGAACACACCCCTCAACATTCAGATCATCTTTGTGTAGGTCTGAGTATTTAAAAATTACCCAGCTAAGAATATGGCAAAGTACCAGGTAACCAGTGGGAAAAAAAAAAGTATGTTGGGATGAAGCCTGCAGGGCCTGGAAACTTGTAATAATATTACTTGAACTGTTTTCCTGTGGTAATGAAGAGATGAGGAAGAAAGAGAGAGCCAAGCAAAAATAAAGTATTCAGTAGACAATGTTTAACACTTTGAAAAAGAATCAGGTAGTTTAATAATGGATTTTCTGTGTGACAGTCCCTTGGCATAGCTGAGTTTTACCTGTCTATTAGTATGCTGTCTTTTTTGTCAATCTATTAGAAAGTGTCTTTTGCTTGCTTTTCTGAAATAACAGAAATTCTGTGATCGCTAGGCAGGTTTTAAATTAAAAAATTATTGTTTGGAATGAAAGTATTGAATCCAGACTCTCCAGACTTTAAGATAATGAAGTTTTTGTCTCATTTCTAGTTAGTATGCAGTGAGAGAGGGGATGGGGGTTCAGGAGGTTGCTGGAGCAAGGTAGTACAAGATGGAAATGGTGTTTTCTGTGTGGTGGTGAGGCCAAAAAGGGAAGAATTAAAGGTATGTCTGGAGCAAAGGTGTTTCTTATGTGGATAATTTTATTAATTTGAGGGATGTCTATGTTAAATTCTATTTCAGTATCTCCCTCCATGTGTTTGCCCAGTACATTAGCACAATAAGATGTTTCAAAAGGGAAATGATTAAAAATTAAGGTCTGAAATATTCACAAACTTGCCTTTTTTTTATAAGGCACTGAATAATTAGAAGAGGTTGTTCTTATGTGTAGGCAATTTCCTCCATGATAAGAACACTTAGTTTGAGAAATTAATTTTCAGCATGCTGACTAAATAAAAAAGTTCATTAAAATCTTTGTATGGTCTGTAGTAGGGAGCTAATTACAATGTTTTGTCTTATATTTCAATTATGGTAGATGTGAACTAAGTAGTATTTTAATAAAAATTAGTCATTGCATTTATTTTCCACTGAGTGGTGTGAATTTAAGTGACATGCCTGAAACATAAAGAGCCTAGGGTTGGATGTGCGTGGTGAATGGATTTTATTTTAATGAATTATAGCATAATTGCCCTGTCTTGGCAATTAAAGTTGGGCATTAAATCTAAATTCATTAATTCCTTTGCATCCTTTTTTTTTTTTTTCTTTAGGAGAGCAGAGGAAGTACTAAAAATTCCTTTAAGCTTATAAAACTGCAAGACATGTATGACAAATAGATTTAAAATGGATTACTAAGGGGTAGAACACAAAGGCAGAATTACATCAGTGTCAAATTCTGCCCTCAGTTCCGTGCAGGCTCCTTAGTGAAGTTACAGTGATTTAAATTTGGCTTAGACTAGCATTCCTTGAATAGAAAATACATGCTCATTGGGTGTTTCTCTTTTTCAATCATTCTGATAAAAACCTGCTACTGGGCATTTGTCTCACATGCATTTTCCTATCCACATAGACATCATTACATTATGAGAATAGTTGAGTGAATTTGGTCTGAAGCAGCTTCTTCTGAAACTTAGATGAATTGCTTATCTTAGCTTGTGGATTTAGCCCATTTCTTCTCTGGCAGATAAAAGTACAAAGGTGCAAAAGCACACTTGATAAGGTTGGGAGAAATATCTAATACTTTTGAGGGATTAGGAAGGCACTTCCTCATCTCTTGCCTTCCCTTAACACAATAGTCACTGCAGGGCTCAGATCTCTCCAGTCCTGCTGAGGGCACTTCTGAGGAGTGACCAGTACCCTAATGGCCTTTTTGTCTCTCTCCTACATATGTGGGCAGGTTTCCTTTAGCTGAATTGGCCTTAGTTGTGGATAATAAGATGGTGTGTGAGGTATCTGTGTGTGGGCAGGTTTACTTTAGCTGAATTGGCCTAAGTTATGGATAATAAGATGGTGTGTGAGGTATCTGACCTCATTCTTCAAATGCTTATGAGTTCTAAGTCCATGATTTTGAAAAAAAGTCTCAAAATGAATAAAGCAGATGAAGCAGAAGGATTATGTGTATGTCCCATTTTGTAATTTTGCCTTTCAGTGCTGTTTTCTAGGCCATGACTTCATAGCAAAGGCTGAAAAATATCACTAGTCCAAACATTAAAAAATAAGAATGTGGCCAGATGTCTGACTTCCCCAGTTTGCTAGCAAATATGCCATAAAGGAGGAATCTGCAGATCCAGAGGGTAGTGATGAGCTCAGCATGATCCTGAAGTTTGACAGTCTTGGTTCTGTTCTTCTGAATGCTGTCTGATGCTGTTCTGTGCTGCATCCTTCTACTGAACCAATTTCACACCTCGTCTGCTAGAGATGAAAATGGCAGGGAACAAACTATAAATCCAGCCAAATCTTAGTTTAGTAGATATATCATCCTATTAGAATCTTTTCATGTAAATAATTAGTTCATCACTTCCTCAATCTGCTAAACCTGCAAAGTTTTGGAAATGACATGGGGTGTTGTTATCTCAAGAGACTCTCAAGGAGTTAAACTAATCCACCCTTTTCCCCAAAGCAACATCAACACTATCTGCATCACTCCTGACACTTATTCACTGTCCACAGTCTCCCCAGCAATTTATCCTGATACTCTGTTCTGGTACTCTTAACCATTAGAAATTTGTCACCTGGACTTTCCTTTTTGCTGTTCAGACCTTTGAATTGAAAACTTTCGCATTGTGTGCCACTGATGTGACAAACAACAGGGTGTCACCTTAAATTTAGTGGCTTTTTCTTTATAGGAAGTCTTGTTATGTTTCTGTTCAGTGCTGTCATCTTAACCACAGATCTGTGAATTCTTCCTCACAGATCATTTACTGGCCTTATTAGCCTCTCTCAAACAGAGCAAAATGAGGTATTTCAAAAGCAAGACAGCAGATACCAAGAAACCAAGTGTTTGGGAACTAGGTCATCTTCCATGTCTGATGGCACACCAGTGTACCTGTGGACTGGTTTCAGCTGGGCTAGAATTAATTTTCTTCCTGGTAGGTGGTATATTGCTGTGCTTGGGATTTAGGATGAGAATGATGTTGATAACACACTGATATTTTAGCTGTTGCTGAGCAGTGATTACTGCAAACCAAGGACTTTGCAGTTTCCACACCCCACCCCACCCCACCAGTAAGGAGACTGGAGGACACAAGAAGCTGGGAGGGAACAGCCAGGATAGCTGACCCCAACTGACCCAAGGGATGTTCCAGACCATATAAGATCATGCTTAGAATACAAACTAGAGGGAAATCCAGTCAGGGACTGCTGCTCAGGAACTGGCTGGACATTAGTCAGTGAAAGCTGAGCAGTTGCACTGTTTTGTTTATTATTATTTTATTATTTTAAAAAATTACTAGTTTCCCTTCCTTCTCTGTCCTATTAAACTATCTTTATTGTAACCCCTGAATTTGTATTTTCTTCCCAATTCTGTCCCCCATCCCACTGAGGGCTGTTTGGTATTCAACTGCCTGATGGGTTAAACCATGACAACCTTCCTATGAGTTTCCATGCACGTGTGGAACAATGTAGATATTCATGGGCACAAATGTGGATGTATTTGGTGCTGGATCAGCAGAGCAAGACTGTTAGGCAGTAAAATTTGAAACACCACTTCTACATTCTGCTCTTTCTAGTTAACTGTAATAGTTTGAAATATATTCTTGTCACATCCTTCCAAGATACAACAGTGGTAACACAGTTGCCATCATGAAAAGCTGCTGATATGTTTTCCAGGGACCACACCAGGTGTTTGATGGCTCCAGCTCCTTACTGCTAGGGCATCTGGACATTGGAGTTTGTGTGTGTCTCTGTGTGTGTGTTAAGGTCTTACTTATGCAGTCTAGTGATAAAATTTGTATATGCAATTAGGACTGTAACACATTTAAGACTTTATCAGGGCAGATAAACTTCCCCAGATTCCTCTAACCCACCTTTTCCACACCAGGCATTACTCAATGCTTTCTGGGTCTGGAGAGGGTTGTAATCTGGTCCATTCCCTTGGACTTGTTGAGTGCTTGGCATTATGAACTTGGCAGAATTGCCAGAATCAAGAGTTTGCTATGCACCTGTGATTCTTTAGCACCTCTCCAGAGGTCTGTGATGCCAAACTGTC
>NW_008658744.1:0-330 GCF_000695815.1 Acanthisitta chloris
GGGCGGGCAGTGCTGGGCGGGATGGATCCCGCGGATCAGCCAGGCCCGACCGCATCCCCCGCGCACCGACACCTCCACCAGAACGGGCTGCTCCAGGCTTTACCCACCCTGCCCTTGAGCGCTGCCGGGGTTGGGGCAGCCACAGCCTCCCTGGGCAATGTGGGCCAGTGTCTCGGCACCCTCACAGGGAAAATGTCTTCCTGATGGCTAAATCCCTCCTTCAGTTTATCCCCATGGCTCCATGTCTTGTCGCTGCAGTTCCTAACAAAGTCTCTCTGCAGCTTCCCTGGAGCTCCTTCAGATCCTGGCAGGGTGCTCTGAGGTCCACAC
>NW_008658744.1:465-3721 GCF_000695815.1 Acanthisitta chloris
CAGGTTGCTCTGAGGTCTCCACACAACCTTCTCCTCTCCAGGCTGAACAGCCCCAACTCTCTCAGCCTGTCCTTGTAGGGAAGATGCTCCAGTGCTCTGAGCAGCTTCGTGGCCTCCTCTGGACTTGTTCCAGCAGTTCCAATGCCTTCAGTGTCAGGGACATAAAGAGTGCCTCTGCAGCTTCCCTGTAGCCCTTCAGACAATGGGAAGTTGCTATGAGGTCTCCACACAACCTTCTTTTCTCCAGCTCCAACTTTCTCAACCTAGGCCTTGTCCTAGACCCAACCCCAGTCTTAGTCCTGGTCCCAGTCCAGTGGCAGCAGTAGCTCAGCCAAACGAGTGAGCGTCCAGGCACAAAGTGATTCCTAAGCAGGATCAGCCTCATCTCCCTAAGAAAGCAGTGGGGACTGGGCTCAGCAGCACTTGCAGGACCTCTGAGGAGCCACTCCACTCATGTCCCATTCCCAGAGCTGTGGGGACACACTGGGATATCCTCCTAGCTGCCTGAACAAGGTTCTGCCCTGCTGGAAGCACAACTGCTGGCAAAATCAGCAGCGGATTACCAGTAATGAACACATAATGGGTTCAATAATCCCACGGTTTTCAGGCCCCCTTTGATGAAGACTGGCCTGTGAACAAAAGGGATGGCAGTGTGCTCAGAGAGCGACTCCCCCACTGGTCTGCAGGGAACGAATTGAGAAGAAAAGCTGCTGGACAAACCTCTGATAGCAGGGGAAGATGCTCAAGGAGGCTGCAATGGGAGAGCAGCGAGTCTGGAGGGAATGGCTAATTCCAGCAAGACAGGGTTAAACCTCGTAGCTGAGGATTTCTGAGCTGGAGTGGGTGCCAGGAGGAGTGCTTCAAGGGGAGGATTAGGAATGCACAGCAGTTCTGAGGCTGTGGAGAAAGAACTGACTGCAGAGAGATGCTGAAGAGGACTGGGAAAGGTGAAGTGGGTGCTTAACACAGTTGCCTGCTTTGGATAGTTTTCATTTTAAACAGCAATCACAGCAAACAGCCTTAAACTGAAAACTTCAAACTGAAAGAGACTAGGTTTAGAGTAGAAATTAGCAAGAAATTCTTGGCTGTGAGGGTGCTGAGGCACTGGAACAGGTTGCCCAGAAGAGCTGTGGCTGCTCCATCCCTGGGAGTGTTCCAGGCCAGGCTGGATGGGGCTTGGAGCAAGCTGGGCTAGTGGAAGGTGTCCCTGCCCATGGCAGGGGGTGGGACTGGATGATCTTTAAGGTCCCTTCCAACCAAAACCATTCAATGACTCCTGAAACTGAATGGACATCCCTCCAAGTACTGTTTATTTCCCTAGGCCACTGCAGATAAGCAATTTATTGAGGGCTTTTGCACAGATCAGAGTTGCAACAACAGCAAAGCCCTACCTGGGGGTAGCTAAACCAGCTGTGACATACAACAAACTGCAGGGCTTTCCTGTGATAAATAAACTGTTTTGATGCTATTACACAATCTCCAGTTCCCATTGCTCCCGGAGCTGGATGGAATGTTTGGACCCACTCTCCCTGTAGTCGCTCTAATTGTGTTTGTTATCACGATACTGAGCACCTCCCAGTGGTGCTCACTGTTCTGTTAACTATTGCAGCCCTTGGAGGTACAAATTTTGGGCCTTTGCAGTTAAAAGCAGTAAAATTTGTTAGTGGAAACAAACATTTGGAGAGATTTAAAGGCAAAATGTACTGAAAATATGCAGCATATTCCACAATGATTTTGGAAGGCTATGGTGTAATTCCCATAATCTTCATCAATGCAATTTTGAATTTCCTCTTGGTATCCACAGAAAATTGCTTACAACTTTGATGCAGTTCAGATTTTTAAAACTGCATTTCTCCTTTCCTTTCCTTTCCTTTCCTTTCCTTTCCTTTCCTTTCCTTTCCTTTCCTTTCCTTTCCTTTCCTTTCCTTTCCTTTCCTTTCCTTTCCTTTCCTTTCCTTTCCTTTCCTTTCCTTTCCTTTCCTTTCCTTTCCTTTCCTTTCCTTTCCTTTCCTTTCCTTTCCTTTCCTTTCCTTTCCTTTCCTTTCCTTTCCTTTCCTTTCCTTTCCTTTCCTTTCCTTTCCTTTCCTTTCCTTTCCTTTCCTTTCCTTTCCTCTTTCCTTTTTCCTTTTTCCTTTTTCCTTTTTCCTTTTTTTCCTTCCTCCCCCAAATCTTCTACACTGTACAGACAAGGTGGAAGTAAAACCTAATTTTTCTTCCTCCTTTTCCACTTTAGTACATCTTTCCTAACACTGGATTATATACACTCATGGATTTCATTCGGGTTCTGTGTTACCTACAGATGTGTTTTGGGTTTTTTAAAATAAAAGTGACTGAAACCAGCAATTTTTTGCTCATGCTCTAGTTTTAAGCTGCAAGAATGTAATGACAGCAGAGAGTTTGTTGCTGTTATTTTCTATTTACATGTCTTTTGAGGTAAATTGGATGCAGTTAATTACCACAATATTTTCTTAAACCATAACTTCCTACTCTTGCTTGGCCTGTTGTACCTGACAATGGTAATAAATAAAGAAGAAACTCAAACATCACTTTCACTTAGGATAAAACAGCTGTGTGTAACATATACCTCTCCTAAATCCTATTTGTAGCGATGAGACTACATCTCCCAGTGTACGACTCTTCGTTTTCCCTTCAGCTGTAGACCAAGCTGGGACACAGATGGTTGGGACCTGTAGTCACTAGAGTCATTAGCACGACAGTAACATGAACCATTGTGAAACTCAACACTGCATCATAAACCAGTAATGAATTATTGAGAAGAATCTTATTTCACTGTCTGGAAGAAGAAAATTCTATTGGCATAATAAGGCATGTTTAAAATGATGTGCTGCTTCAACAGCCTATTTTTAGACAGTGTTATTTTTGGAGAACTTTATTTCTGTTTCCTGTTGCAGCTTTAAAAAAAAGTCTGTAGATGAATGGTATCTGCCTAGAGTATTTCTAAAAAAATCTATACCTCTAAATAAACAGATATTTTTCCACCTATGCACACTTGGCCATTGCAGGCAGGATGATGACTTTGCCCTGTCTATTCATTAAAACTCCATTTAGAAAATTCCACACTTAGCCTGATGAAGCTGTTCCCAATGACATCATTTCCCATAAAAAGAGAATATGGGACCGCAGTTGCTACTGGGATCACATGGCAATTTAACTGCACTTTGGAATCAGTTTCCATCATAATGGCCATGTTCTGTACGAGCCTGCTGTAATCCCTGTGTCCTATTGCCCAACGTTC
>NW_008658744.1:3768-18189 GCF_000695815.1 Acanthisitta chloris
ATACATCATGAAGCCTTGAAATTTGGTCTGTGTGTTCCTCAAACAGGACGTTTAGTACTAATATCACAGGAGCAAAGAATCACAGAATAGTTGGGGTTGGAACTCTGGAGATCATCTAGTCCAACCTCACCCCACCAAGGCAGGGTCACGTAGAGCAGGGCACATAGGAATGCCTTCAGGTGGGTTTGGAATGTTTCCAGAGAGGGAGACTCCACACCTTCCCTAGGCAGCCTGTTCCAGTGCTCTGCCACCCTCAATGGAAAGAAATTCTTCCTCACGTTGAGGTGGAACTCCTTGTGTTTTAGTTTGTGGCCATTGCTCCTCGTCCTGTTGCTGGGCACCATTGAAAACAGCCTGGCACCATCCTCTTGACACTCACCTTGGAGGTACTTGTATACAGTAATTAGATTTCCTCTCAGTCTTCTCTGCAGACTAAACAGGCCCTGCTCCTGCAGTCTGTCCTCGTAAGGGGGATGCTTCAGACCCTAATCATCTCTGTGGCCTCTGCTGGATCCTCTCCAGTAGCTTCCTGTGTTTCTTGAACTGTGGAGGCCAGAATTGAGCACAACACTCCAGATGTGGCCTCACTAGGGCACAGTGGAGAGTGAAGATCACTGTTGTACCTGTGAACTGTTGTACTTGTGAACTGTTGTACCTGTGAACTGTTGTATTGTAGATTTCTTGACTTCTAAGTGAAAAAAAACTACTTCTCTCATCTGAAGCCTTTGTTTCATCTTCCCTTACTTATGGTCCCTGTTTGTCCTCTCTTACATGATCTGCCATGAATATACCATGTAGGTGAGAAATAACATATTTGAAGCTACACTGCAGCCTGAAAAGCTGGTAGACTGTAAGGTTTTTGTTTGGAATAGGATTTGTAACATCTAATAATACTCATCTAAATATTAGATGTATAATCAAGGTGTTGTCTGGGCTGCCTTGGTTCGGTGGAAGGAGACAGGCACCTGCAGGTGATCATTACTCCTGTGCTTACACTGGTGCTGGAGCAGGTTGGGTGAGTTCTTTGAAGGTGACTTTCTTCTCTTCTGTAGTTTCTGTGAGTACAGAGGCAGCTGAAGTGATCACCTAGCCTAGACCCTTAATTTTTAGATGGCTAAAATTAATGCACTCCCTGTGGTGCTTAGAGGTTATCTAATAGAAATCTTCATGTTAATGACATGTGTGACCTGTAATAGTGTGATCTTGCCAGAACTTTGTACTTGGCTTGTGAAGTACTGATGCCCTGCCTCATCCTTTCTCCAGGGGTCTGCACCTATTTTGGAATCCAAAAGCCAGCTGGATGGCTATGTTGCAGGCTTTGTGTCTTCCTCGTGCTATTCCTGCAACACCCTGATGTGATGACATCTGTAGGTATCTGCCCAGGCAGCTGTGCCATTGGGAACTCCATAAAATGCCAGTACCGTAGCGATGATTAATAATCACATGATGTTTAACTCACCAAAAGCACACACCTAGGGTGAATCCTGTATCCAAACTGAATTTGTCTGAAGGATGTCACAAAGCCTTTGGTCTTTTGAAGAATGTCAACATGCAAACGTTCTGCATTCTTGAAAAGCAGTGGTTTGGATATAATTCACATGCTGCTGGAGTCTTGAAAAGTGCTTCCAAAACTACCACACTTTGGCCCCCCGAGACTAGATCCATGCTCTCCTCATGGCTTTTAAAAACAACATTCAAAAAGTTATGACATCAGTCAAAACCCAAATGCTGGCAATTTCCAGTCTACAAAATTAGGTACAAAGTCATTAGGGCATTACAGTGTGGGTTTCTTATTTTAGCTGTAAGAGAAAGCAAGCAATGCTCAGTCATGAGTTTTATTTTTCCAGGGAGAATTTGCTGATGGAAGGAACCTGCAATTCAGGAAAATCAGCAAAGCAAAGTACAGTAAAGACCAACATATCAATAGAGGCAGAAGTCTTTTATGCTGGAAATTAATATAAAGCATATTAAAAATAGAAGCATAATAAAAATACAAAGCATAATAAATATAAGCATAATGAAAATAAAGCATATAAAATGCAAGCATATAAAATATAAATTAATCTAAATGAATATAAGAAAGTATAAATGCTAAAACTATTGGAGATAATATACGTTAGTATGGATTAATATTATTAATATTCTAGAATGTTGTTGGTTTTTTTGTCCCTCCATTTTTCTCCTGCTCTTTTGTTTGTGGAATATGGCAAAAGCATGGCACCTCCCAATTCCTTCAGTAGTCCAAAGTAAGATGACAAAAGTCCAGGCAGCTCAGGAAGAGAGATGCAGTTTGTCTATATTTTCAGAGCTCATCTGCAAAGCACCTGCATTCCATGTGGTTCCTTCTATCTGCAGCAAAATGTCCCCAGAGACCTGGTGGGCAGCAAAATTTGCTTTTCATGTGAAATGGGGAAATTAAAAAAGAACATCAATATAGTCTCCAGGAATTTTAAAGAAAAGGAAAAATGAGCGAAAATAGAGAATCATTTAAATAGTGAATTTTCTCCCCTCCCTTTAGAATCTCAACTGCCTCAGTGATGGAAATGGAAAAGTCTTGCTAGAAAACCTGTGTGTCCTGAAGTTGTTATGGAAAAAGGGACAAAACAGCCATGTTTGATGTCTGCAGAAGAGCTGGCACAGCTTGCCAATTCATTTTGGCCTCTGTGCTCTCCACCAGGTTCATGGTGGTACGATGTATATGGCCTCATAGAGAACATCTGTGCTTCTCTTCAACACAGACACAATCCATCGGCGTAAAGCCACACTGGGGGAAAACACAAGTTGATCTGAAGTGTTCCAAAGGCTGGGTCAGATTCCCACACGACAGGACTTCAGCATGGATACCTTCCACACTTCTTTCCAACCTGAAGGAGATACACTCAGTTGAATCATCATTTATGCCTTGGTGTTCAGTTTCTCAGAGTTTGGTTTTCTTGACAAGATCATCTTTTGCTGTAAGACAAGCTGTGAAGTAGAGAACACCCAGAATACTTTATCAGCCAGGCTTTTACCTATTCCATTCATGAGATGTTCTTCTCTTTTGGCAATGGGAGGGTATATGGGAGTTGCTGGTTTGGTTTGCTATCAGTATTCCCTATGGGAAGATCTGTGTCCTCTCTGCAGTCAGTGACAAAGCTCCCACTGACCTCAGCGTTGCAGGATCACCCCCTCAGTCATTAGCACATTGTAAAAACACTGTTACCAGCCGATTTCCATGGGCCTGCCCACAACTGTCAGTTGTTTAACCTAAAAATTAGCTTAGCAATCACAGCTGAAATTACGTGTCAGACTGTTGGTGCGTAAGAATACTTCACCCTGAGTCACCAAGAGTCTTATGATGTTCTTAAGGGTTTTATAATTATTAACATCCAGACAAGAGATTCTGAAATTTGATAGAGACTGGAATTTCCAGATGTGAAAGAGATTAGTTCTGATGGGAGGATAAGATTTATATCCTGTAAACTCCCTTTTTTTGGTCTTACCAGTCCTTTTTTTTCTTTAAATAACCACATCCAGTCACCTGCTTTGTACAACCCAACACCACATAGGTTTTGCTGCATTCCTCCACATATCTGTGTTGAATCGGTTGTCTCTTTTAACAATCCTGTTAGCTGGGACACAGCTGAGGAGATGAATTTCTTGTGTCAATTAAACAGTTAAACTAAAAGCAACATGTCAGAATCAAATATCCAAGGCGTGGAGATATTTGAAATCTAAACATTACTTAGTAATTTGCAAAATAGGTTTTCCACAGTACCAAGGATTCTGGAGAGTCCAGGATTTAAAGGATAATCCTGTGCTGGAGCTGGATTTTGCTACTTAAGCCTTTTTTTTAGTTGACTACATAACCAAAGTTTAAATTTAGTTTCATTACATAGGTGCTGATGTGGAATGACTGAGGAGTAAAGACATTGTTTCATGTTTACTGGCAAAAGGGACATGGTAAAAATGGACATGACATCACAAGCTGGATGTGATGGTTTTCCTAGGAAAGCAAACAACTTGTAATTTGGATTTTTAGCATTTTTGTGCCAACCCTCACTCCACCATGACGGTGTTGTGTCTCTTTGGGGATGGTGCAGAACAAAATATTAGCAAAGCCACAGGGACCAGTATAAAAAGAAACTGCTTGTTGTGCAGTTCAAGCTCAGAGTTTCAGGAGGAGAGACCTTCTGGGAAAGGCAAATCTCATATTGCAGGTCACATTAGCATATGTTCTTTTGTAGAGCATTTAAGTGCAAGTAACATGGTGCAGCTTCGTGTCAGAGCATTACTCAAAACATGGATGCTCCTTGGAGATAACCCAAGACTCCACCCTAAAGAGAAAGGTATTCTTCCTTCTCAGGAAATTTCAGTTGATCCAATGGATTAGGAGGCCAATTATGCTTTGAGAGATTTGGGATTTCTCTGAAGGGTTTGAAATATGTATGTTCTTGCTTGTTTTCTTTCACTGTAGTATTTAACCCCTATAGTTATTCAGATAAATCTGTCTCCATTCTGTTTGTGTGTGTAAAGGCATACACTATATTTTCACATGCTCACTTTTTTTTTTTTTTCATTTTTTTAGCCTTTACAGGAGTAATAAAAATAATTGGCTAGTACTTGACACTTACTGTGTAGTTTTCTAATTACTCCCTTGTGGTGTTTTACTCAGTTTTATGTTCACAATAAAAAATATGATCCCTTGCAACAGACAAGATATGAAAGAGGGAAAAAGCTTGTCTTACAAAGATGAGAAAAGGTGAAAAAGGGAAAGCACTGGCCGTGTTAATTCACAGCAGCCTGCTGAAAACAGGATTGGAACCATTAGCTCACTCTACAGAGGTCACAAGATTGCCATTCTATGACATAAATTTCAATTAATATCGACAGCGTCTCAACACGAGAGGAGCAGTTGACCTGAGCTGAACCCACGTTAGACAAGAGGCTCATTACCACTAACACTTAGCAATGGGAATTTTCCTGCAAGTGCAAACTGAAAAGTGAAGTTCCACACCCTCAGAGCACTGAGCAAACCCTTCACTCTGCTGCTAACTCTCTGGGCAGGGTTTGTGAACACTCAAAGATAGCAGTTCTCTCCTAGCTGTGAGAGTAACCTACTGAGAAACCCACAGTGAAAAAAATGCAACTCCTAGTGTCATCTGCAAAACTAAACTAAAGTTTAGTATCTTTTCATTCCTTAAAGTGTTGAAGTTGATCCAGTGCCTTTCAAGTTAAACTCAAGATTCCCACTGACTTCAGCAAGTCTGGATTGGGTTTAAATTTCTTATTTCTTCAGGGAAGCATTAGTACTGTCATATTAACTTTCATCAGTTTAAGCTGGATTAATGATACAGTAGTCATTTATCATAAAATCATGGAATAGTTTTGGTTGGAAGGGACTTCTGAAGGTCATCTAGTTCAACCTCTGGCTCCGAGCAGGTCCAATGAGGAGTTGCTTAGGTCTTTGCCCAGCTGAATCATAGCATCATGGAACATCCTGAGTTGGAAGGGACCCATAAGGATCATTGAGTCCAACTCTTTGCCCTGCACAGAACAACACCAAGAATCCCACCATGTGCTGAGAGCATTATCCAAACACTCCTTGAGCTCTGTCAGGCTTGGTGCTGTGACCACGTCCCTGGGGAGCTGTTCCAGTGCCCAAACACTCTCTGGCGGAAGAACCTTTTCCTAATATCCAACCTAAATATCTTTAAGAATGGAAATTCTGCCTGTCTGGGCACCTGGTTTTGTGTTTCCCATCAGAATTTCCTGTGTTGCAGTTTGTGCCCATTGTCTCTTGCCTTATCACTATGTATCTCTGAAAATAGTCCATGGTTGAAGGCAGCAATAAAATCTTCCCTTATCCTTCTCTCCTTACAGCTGAGCAAAGGACCTCTAAGTCTCTCTCCATCTTGGTGGCTTTCCACTGCACTTTCTCCAGTATGTTGAAGAACTTACTCAGGAAAAGTCACAGGAGGCTGCCTGCAGAGCTTGGATTTAAATACTTGTGGCCTGCTTCTGTGACATATAAAATGCTTTTTGCCATCACTAAAAAACTCAGCTATGCAATATAAACCATTTCTGGCTTTTGTGACTCTCCCAAGCCTCTCTGGATTGATGCCTGTGCTACCATATACAGTAAGCTGATGGGTGCTCAACAAAGAGCCTAGTTGCTTTCACTGAGGCTTAATGTCAAGTCAAAGCTGACTTTAGAGAGTGGAATAGGTGAAATGCTCATCAAATCATGTACAAATCTTGGATCTGTGTTCCTGTGGATTTTAAACAGAACTTGCAGCACACCATGCTGTGAGCCTTGGAAGAGGAACAGGGTCACCTTCCTACAGTCTCCACCTGCCTGATCCTGAGCAGCAAAAGGAACATTTCTAGGTGTTGGTGTCTAGCAGTCTTAGAGCTCCTTTTTTTTGGATACCAGAAAGGAACTGCTGGAGTACCAGGTGCACCAAACTTGCTCTCTCACAGCGTCAGCATGTCTGTCCTTCACCTGATTAAGAGAGCACTGTGCTCTATTTAATTTCTCGGACGTCCAGGGGTTTTCCCAGATGAATAATTAGATCAGCTCTCTGTTATTGTGTTGCTGGAATGGAAGCTAATATTTAGCACTGTATCTCCTTACCTCTTTGTCTCTTTCAAATAAGTACTGTCTGAGCAGGAGTTCTGCCTCTGGCTTGAGCTGAGATGCACACAACAACCCCATCCCCAGCAGCCTATGCCTCTGGAGCTCCTTACATAACATCTTCATTAAAATGCCAATCACAGGGTGCTGCTAAGAGCCAGATCAGGCTGGGATCAGCTTTTTAGGCCATGTTCACTTTTGGACTTTTTGCCTGAGAAATTCCACAGGTTCACATGCTTGATTATGCAATTATTTTCTTGAATTAATGTTAAAAAAACTGCCCCCATGCTGAGTTCACAGCTCCAAAACTGATCTTCCTTATGATTTGTGTTCTGATAGTAAGAGGTTTAGAAAGAGAAATCTGGATTTTTATCTTAAAAATGTTGGGTGATAATGAAAAATCTCTGGTGTTTCGTGTTTTGCTTTGGGAAGACCAGCAGAGGGGGCCTGAGCCAGAGAGCAAACCCCATCCCAGATTTGTGTGGAATCGTGAACAATATCAGTGTAAACCAACCCAAAACAAAATCCACTTTAATTTAGTTCTCTATTAAAACCGAAGAGGAAGACATTAATGAAAATGAAGGGGAAATAGCTGTCTTAGGAAAACTGCAAATTAAGAGGCTGTCCAAAAAGTAGTGCTAATTATTAAGGAAAAAATTATTTGGGGATTAGGAAGGGAATTTTAGTTGTCCAATTCTGTCATTGGTTAAGAGTTACTAAAGAACTGGTTCCCTGAAGTATCTTTTCATAGGTTTGGGGAGACATTCCCTCCATAAGGCACTCCATAAGTTATCTCTGCGTAAGGAGATGGAGGAAGAGAAAATCTTTCAGTGCAGAGTTCAGAGCAGGTTCCAAATTTATGTTCCCTGGCCATCCCCACGGTGGAGTTTGTTTCTGCTGACAGTAGTGGGTGCTCACAGAGGCAAAGGTCTGCAGAATCAGCCTTCTGGAAACCACCTTTTCCTCCTTCTGTCCCTCACAATATTGAACATTGCAAGAGAGAAAGTTTTCCGTTTTGTGTGAGTAGCTATTCCCCCTTGAGCCATCACTCCATGTCCATGTCCAGAGTCCCTCTCCAGCTCTCCTGTAGCCCCTTTAGGCACTGGAAGGGCCTCTAAGGTCTCCCCAGAGCCTTCTCTTCTCCAGGCTGAACAACCCCAGCTCTCTCAGCCTGTCTCCATGGCAGAGGTGCTCCAGTCCTCTGATGAAATATTTGCCTTCCCTCACTTCTCCAGATACGATATATGACACAGCATGTTCAGATGTGTTTTAACCTTACCTATAAATTTTCCTCTGAGGAAACTCTTTCATATATTTCTATCTTGACTTCTTCTAATGTTTCATTTGAATACCGCGAAGAACTGTGTTGAAGTAATGTCACACAAGCAAAATGCCATTGTCATCAAATGGGGTTTTGTTCCATTCACCTGAACATGTTCTGTATTTCTGTTCTTTATACAAACACAAGTGATTTAGTCACACCCCTTAGTGTAAACTAAAGAATGTATGTTATGACAAGGAAATGGACTCAAATGACTCAAGGACTCTGAGTTCCATCACTATCCCATCATAATAAACAAATTTTATCTTCATATTAATGGCCCATCTCCTGCAGAAAAGCTTGGAGTTTTTCTGGATTTCTCTTTTGATTATTTCTCTGAGGAAAAGTGCTTTTAATGTCAATAAACAGGAAGAGAGGTCCAAGTAGTGTGGTCTGGAGGAATGTGCAGAGCTCACACAGACCTGAATAGAGTTCACCCTTGTGAGAAGGACACATATGGATCACTTAAGTCACATTTGAATATCCAGTTAGATTGGGGAGGGAGACTTGATGTGCACGAGCATTTTGCCTGGAGGCAAACATTGTCCTTTAAAAGTAACATGCCCCTTTTAAACAGATACAGTTAATGCAGGTGTCAGTGAATGCTCACAGAGCACCTTGCAAACAAAGTGAAGCTAGACAATTTACAATCTAATGGAAAAGTCACGGATGTGAAACTGGGAAGAAGGGCAGGGCCAAGTGTAGCTGCAGGTGGCTGGGATCATTGCAGAGTTTTACAGCTTCAGACACAAGTGTCACACCAGGTACAAGGTGGAAAATGGCTCTTGCTTCTTCCCTGCCCAGAGGATGCCACAAAAACTCATTGACCAACAGCCAGGATCATCTTCTTCTGTGTCTGAGGATGCTCCTGTTTTTGTCCTGGCTGGCTGAATCAGTATTGCTTTGCCACTGTGTATTTTTATATTACTATTGTGTATTTTTCTTTGATGTTCTGTTGTTATAGGTGTTTTCCTATACAAATTTGTTCATGAAGGAGGAAAAAGTGAGGTATAGGGAGGGGAGAGGGCAAAAGGATGATTTACAGTCACACCACTTTAACTTAGGGTCTGCTTAACTTAAACAGTTGCAAAGACTTGTGTAACTATCTTTGCTATGTCTTTGCTAGTAAGTAAAATGACCTGTGGACTTTCTGGTCCTGAGACGAAGTGGCCTGACCTGACTTGTGTGTGTAGCTGATGTCCTTCTGACATAGCCCACATTCCTTGGGACACTGTTTGTGTGCAAAGCCATACCATGAACCACAGAAACAGATCTAAAGTATGGATGATCAGGTGCCAGGCTATGACTCCACGCCTTGGCCCTGTTTGACTGACTGATGTAGATGCAGCTTACTTTGAGAATAAAAAAAAAAAAGATTTTTCTGGTTTACCTTCTATTGCTTGGGAGCAGCAGGTTGTACTAAACTGCAAAGCAGTGGCCAGGAAGGTAGTGCTGACAGTTTTATTTACTGTTGTAACAATGGATGGAAGACACAGTAGCTCAACTCATCCTGATTGTTCATCCTGAAGAAGGGAAGGCTCCAGGGAGACCTTAGAGCAACTTCCAGTGCCTAAAGGGGAAGGAGGGTTGGAACGAGATGATTTTTAAAGTCCCTTCCAACTCAAACTATTCTATGAGTCCATGACAATTAGAAATTGACTTTGAGTCTTAACTTGATGGGAGATCACACACAAAAGTTTAATTAAACAAACTAAAGTGAAACGGACGCAAGTCGTAAGTAAAATTAAGGAATGATGTGAAGGAAGAAAAGATGGAAGTTATTTCCTTCAGGTCTCTAAACAGCCTGAGCAAGGCAGCAGGCAGAAGGGGCTATGTGTGAAAAGACATGAAGATGGAACAACATGCTAAAAGCTGAAATGAGAGGCAATTAGGGCAGCTAGGAATGCAGAATGCATAATGTCAGCAGAATAGTACCTCAAATCAGCATCAGATCAAAATGATTCCTGCATTTAAAAGGCTCAAATGGATGTCCCTTACCTGTGATACAGTTTTAGGTTTCCAGTATGGTCTATGACAAAAGAGATGACACTTTCTTAAATAGTAATTTGCGTTTAAACCAGGTATAAAATAAAAACTAGAGAAAGAAGGTATATATCCACTGTCTGGTCAGGCACATGTATGTAAGAAGTATTTTTGGCACTCTGTTGCACTTATCTGGGGCTGTCTTTGCCTCGATGTGTGTTGTCTCCTTTTCTGGCAGCATTGACCCATATGGCACAGGAAACATTCTGCAGCTGATAGCACGGAGGCATGGCCTTACTTCACTTACTCATTTTACGACAGATTCTCCCTAAAGTTTAGTTTTCCTAAGAAAACAAAGAGCTTTTCTCCTTATAAGCTGTTCTGTTTTGCTCATAGTAGAAGAGGAAATACTGGAAAAGGGTCCACAGTGCTGCCCAAACCAGCACATCTACTTACTGCTGTTCATTTCAGTGTTATTGTAACCTCATAAATAATTTAGTGAAGTAAGAGCATTTTTCAAATCTGTCTTTTACACAGACACTGAAATAATCTCAGGTAATTGCACTGGAGCTTTATTTGCTCTAAGATGGATCAAAGAATTGCATCAGTACTGTGGAAAATACTCACAGCCAGGCTCTCACAGTACTACTAGCAAGGTTGGCAGCAAGTTGGGTGAGGCCCCCCCTTGCCAGCATTCCAAGAGGAAGCACTTCACCCATAAATCTGTGAAAATGTACTCATTTTATAGAATCATAGAATGACAGAATGGTTTGGGTTGGAAAGAACCTCAAAGACCATATAGTTCCAACCCCTCTGCCATGGGCAGGGACACCTTCCACTGGACCAGGTTGCTCCAACCAACATCCGACCTGGCCTGGAACACTTCCAGGGATGGAGCAGCCACAGCTTCTCTGAGCAACCTATGCCAGTGCCTCAGCATCCTCACAGGCAAGAATTTCTTCCAAATATCTAATCTAAATGTGCCCTTTGTCAGTTTAAAACTGTTGCCCCTCGTCCTGTCACTACATACCTTGTAACATGTCTGACTTTGTATTACTTCAAAGCTTCTTTATATATTAAAAGGCCACAAGAAGGTCTCCCTGGAGCCTTCTCTTCTCCAGGCTGAACAACTGCAACTCTCTGAGCCTTTTGCCATAGGAGAGGTGCTCCAACCCTTTGACAATTTTCATGGCCCTCCTCTGAGCTGCTCTGACTAGTCCATGTCTTCTTTGTCCTGGGAACCTCAAAGGTGGACACAGTACTTCAGGTGGGGTCTCACCACAGCAGTGGGGGAGAATGTGGGCTACAAGCTCATATTGCTGGCTCATGTCCAATATTTCATCCATCAGTATCCCAAAGTTCTTCTCTACAGGACAGCTCTCAGTCCTTCCATCCTGCAGTTCCACTGTGCCATTGCTCATGGGAAGGTCTTCTCAATACTGCAGAGCTGGAGAAGTGTGTAACTACATAGAGAGAGCAATCCAATCCAACATGTATTTCTGCCATGTTGCTTTAGGGACAGAAGACAGCTTATCTGGGTTTTATTTACACTAAGTGTGTCAATATAATTTGTGTAATTCTTAAGAACAAGGCATGTTATCATGTTATGTGCTGAGTTTAATTGATCTGTTATCTGCTGCCATAGAGTCAACATGGGAACCTCAGCAAGACTGGCAGGGGGTGGAGCAAGACTGTGACCTCCCACATTAGTAACTGTTTCTGATTTTGTTTTCAAAGCCATGTGCTTCAGCTTTATGTTGGCTCTTGCAATTTCCAACTGCAGTTACTGCAGTACTTGGTGCAGATATCAGGATATGTTTACTGAGCTCCAAAGTGCTGTCTGCATCAACCACAGGACAAAGTGCAACAGAACTGTCTCCATTCAGCTGATGTTCAGGTTGACTTTGGTTGACTATTAAAAACTGTTAGCAGTAATGGCCTTTTCAGAAAGTGAAAATCAGCTTCTCATGTGGAAACTAAATTTGAGCATTAAAAGGAGAAATATTTTTGGTTTTCCTTGGTCAAATTAAAGGGCTTCATTATGATGTGATCCTTTAAGAGATCATAGAATCATTAAGGTTGGAAAAGACCTCCAAGATCATTGAGTCCAACCTTTGACTGAACATCTCCCTGTCAACCAAACTGTAACACCAAGTACCATGTCCAGACGTTTCCTGAACACTTCCAGGGATGGTGACTCAACCACTCCCTGAACCTCCTCCCCTGGCACAGCTTCAGGCCATTTCCTGTTACCCGGGAGAAGAGACCAACCTCACTTGGCTACAACCTACTTTCATGTAGTTGTAGAGAGCAATAAGGTCCCCCCTGAGCCTCATTTTCTCCAGGCTAAACACCCCCAGTTCCCTCAGCTGCTCCTCACAGGACTTGCTCTCTAGACCCTTCCCCAGCTTAGTTGCCCTTCTCTAGACTCAATTCAGCACCTCAATGTCTTTCTTGAAGTGAGGGACCTAGAACTGGTTGCAGGACTCAAGGTGCCTCACCAGTGCTGAGTACAGAGGGACAATCACTTCCCTAGTCCAGCTAGCCAGACTGTTTTTGATACAGACCAGGATAGCATTGGCCTTCTTGGCCAGATGTTTCACTTTGCTTTGGTACTCTGTCAAACAGCTCCTCTCTAGGTAGTTGTTGGCTCTGAAGCAACAAAAAGAGTATATGTTGCTGTAAACTCTCAGAGTTGTACTTCCATCTGGCCATAAAGGTTAGACTGGAAGTGACAACCTCAGACTCCCATCAATCTTTTGCCAATTGCTTTGGGGTGGAGAAGGTCAATCTGGCATGATTCAGACAGCTTACAGCAGCCATGTGTAAAAGCTGCAGCCTGTGGCAGCTTCACTGCTGGTGAAATCTTTTGAATAGACTGGGGTGTATATAATTAAGATAATTCCTTAAGTATACTTATGTATCATTAAGATAATACTAATGAGATGAGCACATTTGCTTTTGGTAAGTTGGAAAACACCAGGAATGGACATTACCTTCTAAAGGACCTTGTAACTTTTCCCAGTGCTCTCCTTCCCAAGCTCAGGTTGACACTGGGCATGCCTTCATGCACTTCATGCCTGTCTTGGGGACAGGACATAAAATCCCCACCGATGGTGACTGTGCAGGTATACAAATGCACAAACCCCCCATAACTGAACCTTCTTTTTAACAGGAGAATTTGTTACTCAGTTTTGTTGTAAAAGAAGTGTTGAAGCACAGAGTTAACAGGATGAATTCTCACCAAGCACAGGATGCTGTGACCTCGTGAGTTCCTCCTACTCGTCCTTTCTGTGCTCAGCCTGAGCTGCTGTATGCCTAAGTCTTTGGGGATAGCTGGGAAAACCCTCACTGGGAATATACTGTGCAGGAGCTGCAATATGTCCTGTAACCGACAGCTGTGTAACTGTGAACAGCCATAATTCCTGTGACTTCATTCGTAACTCCAAAGGGCTTTTCCTACTCTGAACCACCACAACCATTTAATTAACAATGATAGGTTTGGACACAGGTGACAGCTAGTGCTATTTACAGAAACAAAGTGTGTTGGTGGTGTATTTTTCTCCTGTGTCACCTTTCCCTTTTTGTATGGATTAGGTTTGGACTGATTTGCTGAACGATCAATCAGAACCTAAAGTTTCAAAGGTAGGCCATGGCTGTGTTTTGCCTCAAAATCTGTAATGCAAATGTTGTGGTAATTTAGGAGTTGATTCATGAATCTTTTGGTCATCAGTGGAGCTGGAACAGACCAGGCAGCTGCATGTGGTAAACACAGCCATCCTGTGCTAAGTCTTCTGACAGATCAGGGGCCTTAGCCTGTGAGATTTTGGCTACAGTCTCTGTGTCCTGTCCTATGTAAGCTCTGCATGCATTTGTGTCAGGTGTCTGGTGAGGAGGCAGAAATTATTATGGGTATCCCTTTTCATAGAATCATAGAGTGGTTTGGGTTGGAAGGGACCTTAAAGACCTTAAAGTTCTAACCCCCTGCCATGGACAGAGACACCTCCCACTAGACCAGGTCACTCCAAGCTGTGTCCAACCTGGTCTTGAACACTTCCAGGGATGAGGCAACCACAGCTTCTCTGGGCAACCTGTGCCAGTGCCTCACCACCCCCACAGTAAAGAATTTCATCCTAATACCTAATCTAAACCTACCCTCCTTCATCTTAAGGCCATTCTCTTTTGTCCTCTCACTGCATGCCCTTGTCAAAAGTCCCTCTGTGGCCTCTTTTTTGCATCTGTACCTCCTGTTGTGAGAGACTTTGGTACATCAAAGCAGTAAGAACAGATTTTTGCTTCTGCACATAAGTATGCCTATGGAGGAGAGCTGTAGGTGAGTGACGTGCTGACCAGAAATGCTGCAGTCCTTGTGCTTTTAACACTTGTGGGAATCCACCACCACGAATTTTAGAGCCCAGGGTTTAAACCCAAGGTGTGAAACGTTGGCCAGAGTCGGTGCATGTGGAAGTTGAGTTCCCCTTCAGAGGTGGAGCAGCAGGAG
>NW_008658744.1:18277-18497 GCF_000695815.1 Acanthisitta chloris
TCAGGGGCTGGCGGTGGCTGCAGGAGAGCTCCAGCGGGGAGAAGAATCACCAGTGTCCCCAAGGGACATCCATGACGCTCTCCAGGAACACGTGCACTGCTTTTTTATCTCCGAACACCAGCGTTTGATCTCCGAACGCCGCAGCCAAACCCCGCACTCCGGCCCGATGCGCGGGACACGCCGCGGGCAGCGCTGTTTACAGCAGAGAGACACCGAGCAG
>NW_008658745.1:0-1786 GCF_000695815.1 Acanthisitta chloris
CTCAGCAAAGTTCAGGTACATGTTCTGCGTGGAACAAGAGGAAGAGTAGAGGGAAAGTTATTGGAAAAAGAGTCTTGACCATGAGTCTTGAGTGACTGGGAGAATGTGGCCCTAAGACCTTGGAAAAAGTGTCTTGACCAAGAGTTTTGAGGGACTAGAAGGTGGCCTTAAAATCTTGGAGAAAGTCTTGACCAAGAATTTTGCGGGACTAGAACGTGGCCCCGAAACCTTGGAGAAAGAGTCTTGACCAAGAGTTTTGAGGGACTGGGAGAACGTGGCCTCAAAACCTTGGAGAAAGTCTTGACCAAGAGTTTTGAGGGACTAGAACGCGGCCCCGAAACCTTGGAGAAAGAGCTCAAAACCTTGGAGAAAGAGTCTTGACCAAGAGTTTTGAAGGACTAGGAGAACATGGCCCCAAAACCTTGGAAAAAGAGTCTTGACCAAGAGTTTTGAGGAATTATGAGAATGTGGCCTCAAAACCTTGGAGAAAGAGTCTTGACCAAGAGTGTTGAGGGACTAGAACAGGCCTCAAACCTTGGAGAAAGAGTCTTGGCCAAGACTGTTGAGGGACTAGAAGAACATGGCCTTAAAATCTTGGAGAAAGAGTCTTGACCAAGAGTTTTGAAGGACTAGGAGAACATGGCCCCAAAACCTTGGAAAAAGAGTCTTGACCAAGAGTTTTGAGGAATTATGAGAACGTGGCCTCAAAACCTTGGAGAAAGGCTCTTGACCAAGAGTGTTGAGGGACTAGAACGTGGCCTTAAAATCTTGGAGAAAGAGTCTTGACCAAGAGTTTTGAAGGACTAGGAGAACATGGCCCCAAAACCTTGGAAAAAGAGTCTTGACCAAGAGTTTTGAGGAATTATGAGAACGTGGCCTCAAAACCTTGGAGAAAGGCTCTTGACCAAGAGTGTTGAGGGACTAGAACGTGGCCTTAAAATCTGGGAGAAAGAGTCTTGACCAAGGTTTTGAGGGACTAGAATATGGCCTCAAAATCTTGGAGAAAGTCTTGACCAAGAGTTTTGAGGGACTGGGAGAATGTGGCCCCAAAACCTTGGAGAAAGAGTCTTGACCAAGAGTTTTGAGTGACTGGGAGAATGGGACCCCAAAATCTTGGAGAAAGAGTCTTGACCAAGAATTTTGAGGGACTAGAACATGGCCCCAAAATCTTGGAGAAAGAGTCTTGACCAAGAATTTTGAGGGACTAGAATGTGGCCTTAAAATCTTGGAGAAAGACTCTTGACCAAGAATTTTGAGGGACTGGGAGAACGTGGCCCCAAAACCTTGGCTTGATCCAGCAGCTCTGCAGTTGGGCTGGAAACAACCCCCCAAATGATCCCCAGATTCAGCTCCTGGTGGAGATCCCCCCAGGACACCTACGTTGGCGTAGAACTCGTCGTTCTCAGCTGACAGGACAACCTCCCTCAGGTCCTTGCTGATCCCTGGCACCCGTGAGAGGTCGATGCGGTTGTTGTTGATCCCCAGCAGCTCATGGACCATGGCCTGGTATGTCCACTGGCAGGGGGAGAGAGAGGAAGGCAAAGAATGACCTTGGGAAGACACAGCACTGGAAAAATCCATGGATTTCAACCAACCAAAGCTGGTTCTGCTCCTCCAGAACACACACACAGAGTCCTGGTGTGTGTCCCTCAAACCAACCAGGAGAGTAAGGTCTCAACATCACTGACAATCAGATGGGGACAGAGCACAGAGGGAAACCAACTCCCTCCAGGATGTTTAGAATCATGGGATGGTGCTTAGAACCACTGGGATGGTGCTCAGGATC
>NW_008658746.1:0-3588 GCF_000695815.1 Acanthisitta chloris
GCTTCCCTAAGTGTTCTTTATGCTGCACTCATCTTATCATCCATGTTCCTCCCTCCAATCCTCATCAAGAAGCTGGGCTGCAAGTGGACCATGGCAGGTTCTATGTGCTGCTACATAGCATTCTCCTTAGGGAACTTCTATGCAAGCTGGTACTATTTGAATACTTTAACTCTCTCTATTGTGTTTGAATAAAATCAATTAGGGCAAATTCCTACTCTACCTCTGTGCTGCAGATGAGTAAGTTGGATGTAAATGGTGCTACCTACAAGAAATAGGTTTAAATAAATCTAGAAGCAGATTAAGCAGAGAGTTGAAAGCATGCAAAAAGCCAGACTGAATGCATCAATTCATGCAGCTGAAGTTGCCTCTCTAACTTATGTTTGTAACAGAGATTCTCCTTCAGGAATAATTAAACAAAACAGGAGTTGCCTTTGTCTCTCTAATTTTCTTCCTACAGATTTATTGAATCGTTCAAAGGAATGGTGTCTATTTTTCCTCTGGATTTTTGTGCAAATGATCATTATGCCAATGGATAACAGCTATGCTAAATAAAGTGTTCTTTGGCAGGTACACACTAATCCCTACCTCTGTGATCCTGGGCTTAGGAGGAGCACCACTCTGGTCAGCTAAATGCACTTACCTCACCATTGCTGGCACTTCATATGCTGAGAAAGCAGGAAAAAGTGCAAAAGACATTATCAACCAATATTTTGGTGTCTTTTTTCTGGTATTTCAATCCTCCGGCATCTGGGGAAATCTTATCTCATCCTTGATATTTAGCCAATCTTCCAACAAAGGTAAAATATATTTGAAAATTTTGGCACTTCTTACTATAGACATCAGCTAGTTCTAGATAGATAAAAGGTAGATTTCTGTAGCTGAGCTTTCATAGTGTAAATAGGCACTTCAGATATGAGTTAGCTCATCTGAAGATAAATGTCTGACATAAAAGGGTTAAATTGCTCTCTGGAAGTGTCTATTTTCTATCAAATCCTCATCAGCCATAAAGAGAGTTCAGACGAATAGATCAAAAATAGATGTCTATTGAATTCTGCTTGAATTCCATCCCTCTGTTGTAAAGCATAAAAATGTAGCTGACAGTGACAGACCTTCACATCTGATTCACTTATCTGATCTTTTCCCTGACCTTTCTTTCTTTTGGCTCTTACTGAATTAGTGGAAATCACAGAAGAAGAACTGGCATGCTGTGGAGCATACAACTGCCTGACTAATGCTACTAATAGCACGGGCTCAACAAGACCCTCCAACTCCTTAATCTACACTCTGCTAGGAGTCTACACTGGTAAGTAATCCATGCAGTCTTTAATCAATATCACTGATGGGGAACCCAGAACTTGTGAAGCCTAGAATGTCTTTTCAGATTAAGTTTCTGATTTCCTCCTTCAACCCAATTTTCTAAAAGAAAATCAGATATATGAGAGCTGTATACAACTCCTTTCTAAATACTTCCAAATGCCTTATACCAGAACTGTATGACTTTTGTTTAAAGGAGCAAGAGATTCTTTGCAATTTCAACCTGGAAAAAGCTAAGGCCCAGTATGGTGACCACATTGTTTCATTCAAAGTCAGTGTTCCTCTACAGACTGGAGTCAAAAGTATGCCCACATTGAAATTACAAGATTACAGCAGTTTATCCAGTTATACATGAGATAATTTTAAATTTACTATCTTCAGCCAGTAAGAGTAAACTAGTTACTGATGGCATAGGGTAGATATATATATGTGCATGCAGAGGTCCAAGATACTAAGAGCAGCCCAGCTAGTGGTACTTGAACTCACCAACGTCTAGTCATCTGGGGATGCCTACCAGAACTGGCTGGTGTCCTACCACGTGTAAAGCAAATTTAGAACAAGAACTACATTGTAATTAGTGGTGGACCTGAACCACAGAAAATGCATGTGTTTGGGGGAAGTTTCTGGATGCTTGCTGACGTTTTACAACTTCAGTCAAGTCTCAGCTGCGATGTTTGAATTATAGTACCTTAATGTGAGAGGTGAAAATAAAGAGAAGCACTAGACAAACTGGCAGGTGTCTCATTTAGGAACTATACCTGCTATAGACATTCCTTGCATAAGGCTAGAAAAGAATCAAAGACAGGGAAGGCTGATGCCATTAAACATTTGAAAGACAAAAATAGATGTGCACAGATTCATTGAGTGAGGAAAGGTCAAAAAGTATCCAACTCAAACCAAGTTATTCTCTGGATAAAGCAAAGTGGCTGGCAAGGCAATATGCCACCTTAGCTTGGTTAAAATATCTTTGCAGTCTCTGAACATAGATGTACTCTCTGTGCTGAGACAGGTGCATGGAATTTGTCATATGCTCCATTAGAGTGTATGTGATTTAGGCAGAGCCAACTCTCACTGGACAAGGGCATTGCAGCAAGCCCTCCCTGTCCCCAGCCTCCAGTCCTGACTGGTGAGAAAATGTAGAGACTATCCCCTCACTTCCCTTCCAGACTGTACTGGAGCTGATGACTTCCTGCTAAAGGCAGGTTTGTCTCACAAGTTTAAACTTAAATTTGATGACTAACATATACAGCAGCACTCCCTTGGGCTTTGCTCATGCAAAATGAATGCAAACCTCATGTCTACTGACCATGAATCGGTAGGGTTTCATTTTTCTTCAAGGCTCTTAATAAAAGATATGTCTTTTCCTAACTCAAGGGAAAGCACAAAGCTCAGTATTTCATTCACAGACCTCTTTAAAATGTGTCCTCTGTTTGCTGACTGAATACATATTTTGCCCATCTTGGGTGGAGATGATATGGATAAGTCTTTTCTTATTTGGTTTTCTCAAGGACTGTGAATCTTTCTATTTATGTTCAGACCAACCACTCTTAAGCCATGCAGTTACTTATCTCCTATAACTGCTCTTGATTCATTTGACATATTTGTTAAAATACTTTTCCTGAAAATGTGACTGTCCTATTCTTGCCCATGTAAGTCCTGCAATTAGCTCTTAAGTGCTAATAAAGACACTGGCAGAACCAACAATGACTTACATCACAAAGGGTTTGTAGCTCAGCCACAGTGGGGAATCAGGACATTGGTGAATACAATTTCATTCTAGGACATATGGATGAAAAATAAAAGCTATAATAAATTCAGGCAATTTATTGTAAACCTGCTGATGTCTTTGAACATTGAAATGCACACAAGAGAGATTACCTATACACATAACATGCCAGCACATTGAACAGGCAATGTGGGTGGGAAGAGGTGCATGTTTCTCCTCTTACTCTGAACTCTGCTTGTTTCCCTGGATGGATTTCTAGTTAGCCTAAGTGAGGAAACATAATCATCTGTTATGAAGCACTCTGTTGTGACACTTTCAGGTATATTATGAGACATGGTTATCTTCTGGATAACATGAAAAAAATTGTATTTATTTACTACACAAGCAAGAAATCTAGACTGATACATGCGTGAGCATTTTCTGATTAACTACCCCATGTCTTCTTTCATATGCTGCTTCTGTAGGAAATAACAGGTTCCAAACTGTAACTTCCATCTTTCTCAAGGCTGCTAGAGTTGCTCACTACCATCTTCAAAACAGCACATATT
>NW_008658747.1:0-19895 GCF_000695815.1 Acanthisitta chloris
GGGAGAAGCGATGTGCGCGTCTGGGAAGTTTCTGTGTGCTACGTGCGGAGCGCGTGGCTGTGAGCGCACGACGTGCTGCTGCTGTCAGAGTGGGACCCGCTTAGTGCTCCTGCCTTGTGGGGAGGTTTTCTTTTTCTCCTCATAGGCGAGGTGGTTGTGAAAGGGAAGGCTCCGTCAGAAATGAATGATCCCTCAGTGCCAGGGGCACGAAGAAAAGCCCTTATAGTCCCTATACCTTATGCTTACAAGGGCCGCTAAGGAAAATCTCAAAATGTTTTTAGTTTAGAACCAGCAATATTTATTTATATCTTTTTAAAAACGCAATTAATGTCATATGAATCTAACATTTTAAACGTTGTCACTAGTGTCAGCACATGCACTTGCCCAATTCTGTCCATGCCTCTATTTTCCAGTTTTAATAGACTTGTTTTTCGTTGTGTTGGAGGGGCAGGGTGGAATTTACGATGTTGTAAAAATCTTCAAATGGACAACTGGAACAAACAAATGTTTATGTTAGACAGGAACACTGTATTCCCCCCAAATACCTTTGGCTGGCCTAGCATTTAGACAGACTTAACAAAGTATACTTGTTTTATTGATCCATCAAATCAATTAAAACACAAAACCTGTCAGATCACACATACTAATTTCTTCATAGCTTCAGTTTAAATTTTTTAAAAATGCACATTCATAGACAGTCAAAACCATAACAGGAGCTTACCTTTTTCACTTGGGTTTCATGTTAAAATGCTGCCAGGTCTGGCTGCACTCACATTTCCATATGTGTTCTTACTGCAGGAACAGGTTGGAGGAAAATGTATGATTATTATTTTTTTCTTTAAATTTTTTTTAATTAAGAAACTACTGTGTCTAATTTGAAGCTTTCAAATGCTGAGCTGTCTTCAAGCTGGAACTAAGCTGTATTTGTGTGATACGAAACTGTGTTGATAGAATAAACACTAGATTAGAAATTCTGTCTGCATGAAGCTGTTGTCAGTCAGTGATCTTTATTGTGCTGTGTATTTGTGTACTTAGAGCATGAAATGTGTATTCTTTAGGCATAAACTTTGGTTTCAGGCTAATGCATCTATTAGGAAAATTTCTGGGGAGCAGACTAAGCAATAGCAGAATGTGAAGCATAATGAGACTGCAGTCCTAATACTCCATGGAAAGCACTCCCTATTACTATATTATTGCAGTAATATACTATAGAAAGTGCTATCAATTGAGAGAGCATCGAGTGCACTCTCAGTAAATATTTTCTAACTGCTTATTATTTGGAGGTGTTTAAGAAGGTTTGTGGACCACAGCCTGCTTCAGTTTTAAAGTACTGCATTGAAGAATATAGTATTGGCGGGGGAGAACTCTTGAGTGTTACCTTTTAAAAGGTAATTGGTTAGTAAGAGACATTTATCCCGAGTCATACATTATCTTAGTGTAGCAAAAGTATACAGCTTTGGTAAAAGAATAAAGTATGCATTTTTTTCGGTGCTGCTGGTTATTCAAATTTACTTTATTGATGCAGTCATCCAGTATTGTTATTGTTATTGATGTGATACTGTTGATGCATATATAACAGAGATTCACTCTAGGTCTAAATGTTTATTTTTAGATATTAGTAAGAAATTCTTTACTGTGGGGGTGGTGAGACACTTGCACAAGTTGCCTGGGGAGGTTGTGGCTGCCCCAACCCTGGCAGTGTTCAAAGCCAGGTTGGATGAAGCCTTGAGCAACCTGCTCTAGTGGGAGGTGGTTGGGACTAGGTGATCTTTAAGGTCCGTTCCAACCCCTTAACATTGTATGGTTCTACTTGAACTGGAGAAATAGTTTTGTTGGCTTTCTTTCTTGCCTCAGGAACTTGTAATGGATTTGCTGACCTTTAGGGTGGTAGTGAAATGTGATAGTATGCCCCTATGCAAACAATACTTTAAATTGAGAGGTACATAGGGCATATCTTAAGGAGTTGTCAACGAGGCTTTAAATTCATCATTGCCTGATGAAACTGC
Organism: Acanthisitta chloris; assembly: GCF_000695815.1. NCBI lineage: Eukaryota > Metazoa > Chordata > Aves > Passeriformes > Acanthisittidae > Acanthisitta > Acanthisitta chloris. Next base: position 2,007 of record NW_008658747.1, read on the forward strand.
ATTTTTGAGTATTTTTTTTGTTAATATAACCTAATCTACTCAATCAGCAAAAATAAGGTCTATAGTACATTAATCCTTGAGTTTTATTCAGCACAGTTCAGGGTGAGGTCTAAAGAACACATCCTGTGGTGGCTAACATTAGTCATTAGGTGTTTCCCTTGGTGTCCAAAAGATTAGAATCCTGGTTTTATAGTGCTTTGTACTCCCAGAAATTTCAGTCATTAATAGTGTTTTGGGTCATGGTTAATTCCCTCTGTCCCCCTGTGATAGCTGGGTTTCTTTGGATTCTGAAACTATCAGGAAAACCACAAAACAAATAAGTACTTTTCAGAGTGTTGTGCAAATGTGACAAGGGGAAAAACTGTACTTAAAAGTGATGAAGCTAAGAGGCAATTGATACACTATCTAATATTTCTTGCAGAGACTCAGTATGGAGTATTGAGAATTTGCCTCGTGGTTCTTGTACCTAGGTCTTCAGCCACATTGCTCCTGTAGGTTAGCTTTCTGCTCTGTCCTAATGTATTTTGTTTAGTTTCCCAAATGTTAAGGTATTTGGGTTTGTTTTGAACTGGATACATAGAATTGAAACATGAGACACTTAAAAGCAACTGATTTGGAAGGTGGAACATCTGCTTCTTGCCGGTGTCTTTTTCATGTGACTCATGCATAGAATCATCTGTAGCTCTAGTTTAGTGAAGATTATGGTAATATGGAATTGTTTCCTTGTGAGTAAATACATTTTTAATACTTTTTTCGTTAACAGTCATGTAGTTTAATAGCATTTGAAGTTTTTAGTTCAAAGATTTGTAGCATTTTCATGGAACCTGGTTTTCCTTAAGTCCAAGAAGCTAGTTTTGCAATTTAATTAAGAGGTATTTAAGTTGGGCTTGGATGATGGTCCTTTTTTTTAGAAAAAAACCCTTTAAATACCTCCACTGAATCTTTAAATCAGTCATAAGACATGCTTCTGCAACACCTAATTGAAAATCAACACTAGTTGATTTGATGAGCTTTGGAAGATTAGCAGACAGTGTTCAGAATTTGAATTTCATGTGATTCAGAGGTGTCTGACTAGCAATAGTCAGACATTATAAAAATGTCTGAATATTCTAAATTCATGTCCTTTATTGAAGTTCTTGCTTACAAGTGTGTGAAATCCTGTTATGTTGTAACCTTTGTAAGCATCTCAAAATAATGAGGCACACCTTTCCTTCAGTGGGCTGAAATAAAATTTTGAGTGTGTCCGTGTGCAGTAAATTTTCCTTTTGATGGTTTGAGTTACTGGGGGAGATCAGTATAACAGAGGATGTTTAATTTCTGATTATTAATCTGAGTCATAATCTAGAGTTATCAGTGTATAAAATCAGCTATCAGCTGGTCTGTGTTCAAATGACTTTTCATGTGAAGAAGAGAGCACTTCACTTAAGTATCATGTCTTACTCTGAAATGCAGATTTCAATAACCTTTTAAATAACACAAAAATATTGCTGTAGATTATTTTGCAATCGTTACACTGCTATTGGTAACATTGAAAGCTGCAGGCTATATGTTGCTGCAAATCAAGAAGGTGGAATTTAAAGGTAAAAATAGCTCAATGTTAGATGCATCCTCTGCCCTCGAGGTCTGTTGCCAGAATTGGCCTAGGATACCTGTTAGTGTAGGCAGAGTTTGAAGTCCTCAGATGTGATCTTACTGCCTTACTTGTGTGTATCTTGATTATGTCAGATTTTATGCCTGTTTTCACTCTCTTCAAACTACCAGTAAATTTGTGATGTCCCAATTTTCTAAGATAGGTTAAGAAAAAGGTGATTGTGATGTCAATTTACCGGTATCTTCATTCAAGAACATTTTGAAACTAAACAGTGGGAGTGTAGAGGGGAAAATCTGGTTCTGAGTGATTACTAATTCAGTTGTGGCTTTTTGATACCTTGAAATGATTCCATTTAAGTTAATAGTTTTGCTGGCTGAGTATTGCATAATGGCAAAAATTGAATGCCCCATAGAATGACTCAGTGTTCATCTCGTAGACTTTGACTTTTTTTCCCTTGAAATCCAAGAATGATTCCTGGCATTGTTTGTTCTTCCTGTATATCTATACTTCTGTCCATTGTTTCATGGCTCAAATGTAGTGTTTGTTAGTATTTTAAATTTTTTAAGTGATAGGTATTAATGAAATTGAGACACAAAAGGATTTGAGGGAATGTGTTGAGGAAGTGAAGAGAATGTTTTTCACCTGCTGTTGAGTATGAGGTGGTATTATGTTAATACAGTTGCCTCTACTGCTGTGTTAGATTGTGTTTAAAATTGACTAATAAAAAGGGAGTTGTATTGATCTGTGAAGTCAGGTGTTGGATTATATTTTGGCAAAACTAGTTTGGTTTTTGTTTTGTGATTAAGCAATGGAAGATTTTCCTGTGATGATAGACATATATAGCAGTGAAGATTTGGAAATTTTGTCCTTTACCTGCAGTTTATAAGACCCTGTTTTACTTAGTATTGCGTCTTCACAAACAGCAAAACACTACCCAAACCCTACTGTCTTGTAGTTCCAGTGTGTACCAATGATTATTGCTATAAAAGCTTCACCGTTACATTGTGACTGGTATAAAGTGCCTACTTCTTCTGCTTGCTGATAGCCTAAGCAAGTGTTCTGGATCACTGTAAGACAGTTATTAATATTATTAAGAAAATTACTGTATTATGCATGAGCAATGTACTGTTGTTCAAGGCCAAGTTGAAAAGTAGAAACTTACCATGATCAAGTGAAGCTGTTTTGTGCATCAGTTAATAGGTCTGAATATTTAGAGCACTGACTGTTCATTGTGGTGCTATAAATTATTCCTGTTCTGTCCTGGCTCTGGTTTGTGAATGTTTTACTTTCTGACCGACTCTCTTTGGGAGATGTTTGTTAACCAGATCTTTGTGACCATCAGTCATTAAAGGGTTCGTACGTGCTCCTTTTTAAGCCATAAATTCAAGTGGGAAAAGGCTCCTGAAGAGAACTTGCTGTGTTTAATGTGAGGGAAAACACCCAACTGACTAATTAGATAAGTATTACATTTTCCATATTGAAAGTTGTCAACTTGCAAGGCTTGTACTGTCACATGAGTCAGATAAGTGTGTGTAAGCTAATTTCTAAAAAAAAAAAAGTTAATTCAGTAAAATTACTAAGATAATTTTAATGTGGTATTGTTGAGAATAAAAATGCAGAAACCCATTTAGAATTTCAGTAACTGTTTTTCTTAAGGTAGTAAGGCTTTGTGTGTTGCATAGTGATCTTGGCCTCTGCCTTCTCTTGCCTTTTCTTGTTGTTTTGCATTGCAATACAATTGTCACAGTTATTTCATGGCATTGTAAATTATTTGGCAATGTTCATGTTGTATTTCATTTTTAGGCTTTGAAAGTATTCAGAAATAGATGGTTATGTAAATTAAATATTTTCAGTTAATTTCTTTGTGAACAAGGTCTTGCAGTTAATACAGTTTGCTAAATACTTTCCTGGTGTAAAACTTAATGTGTTTAATGGCATGAATAAAGAAGAAAATAAAAAGAAAAAAAATTTCCTGACATTTAAAAAGTCACATCAGAATTTTCCCCTCCTTTGTTTCTCAAAATGTGGTCTTACTTGGAGTAAGATCTTAATTTGACACTTCAATGGTTGAATTGGTCTGACCTCAATAGTATGCAAAGCCTTAGAGGAAAGAATAATTAAAGACATGAAGGTAAATGGAACGTGGAATAAAATGCAGCCTAAGTGTCCCAGGTAGAATATACGGCAGTCTGATCTGAGACCTTCTCTGTGTCTCTTTTTTTTTTCGTTTCATCTCTTCTGTGTGCATCTCTCAAACAAAGCCTGGTTTACCACTGGATTTACTAGATGTCATTATTTTATATCATCATAGAATGGCTTGGGTTTTAAGGGATCTTTAAGGATCACCTAGTCCAGCTCCCCTCCACTGTGCAGGGTTGTCTGTCACTACCATCAGGTTGCTCAGGGCACCATCCAGCCTAGCCTTAGATACTTCCAGGGATGGGGCATCCACAGCTCCTCTGTGGGAAACCTGCTCCAGTGCCTCACCACTCTCACAGTGAAGACTTTTTTCCCACTATCCATTGAAACCTGCCCTCTTTCAGTTTGAAGCAAGCCTTTATGCCTTGCCCTATTGCTACACGCCGTTGTAAAAAGTCCCCCTCCAGCTCTTTTGTAGGTCCCCTTTAGGTACTTGAAGGCTGCTGTATGGTCTCATCAGAGAATTCTCCAGGCTGAACAACCCCAATTGTCTTCACTTTTCATCATAGTAGAGGTGCTCCAGCCCCGTGACCATCTTTGTGCCCCTCCTCTGGACTCCACGCCCAACAGTTCCGTGTGTGTCTGGCACGGGGGGGCTCAGAGCTGTACGCAGTACTCTGGGTGAGGTCCCTAATGAGAAGGGAGTAGAGGAAAAAAATCACCTCCCCTTCCTTGCTGGCCCTGTGTCTGTATATGCAGCCCAGGGTATGCTTGGCTTTCTGGGCTGCACATGCACAATGCCAGCTCATGTTCAATTTACATTCACCAGTATCCCCAAATCCTTCTCCATAGGGCTGTTATCAATCCATTTCTTCCCCAGTCTGTACTGAAATTGGGGATTGTCCTCACTCATGTGCCGGACCTCGCACTTGGCCTTGTTGAACCTCATGAGGTTCCCATGGGCCCATCTTCAAGCCCATCAAGGTTGTTCTGGATGCCATCCCTTCCCTAAAGTGAATCAACTGTATCACTCAGCTTGGTGTCATCTGCAAACTTGCTGAAAGTGCACTTGACCCCACTGTCTGTGTCACTGATGAAGACATCGAGTTGTATTGGTCCCAGTATGCCTCCCTGAAGGATACCACTCTACTAGTTTTCCCTTGAACATTAGGGCATTGACTGGAACTCTTTGGACACCACCACCCAGACAATTCCTTGCCCATCTAACAGTCCATGCATCAAATCCCTATCTCTCCAGTTTCAGGGTAAGAATGTTGTGGGGGACCCTATCAAAGGCTTTATGGATGTCCTGGTAGGTGACATCTGTAGGTCTTCCGTTGTCCACTGAAGCAGTCAGTCCACTGTAGAAAGCCACTAGATTAGGAAGGATTTGCCTGTGGTAAAACTGTGTTGGCTGCCTCTAACTCCTGTCTTCCACACATTTTGACATACCTTCCAGGGGGGTCTGTTCCATAGTAGGAACACTGATTATTTGATACAGGGGTATCTGCAAAGCTAAGAATTAAATTGCGGGTAAAAAAGCTGAGTGGGAAAATGTAAGGTGGAGAAGGGTCAAGGTATAAAATAAATTGCAGCACAGTTGTTGGGCTATTGGAAGCTTAATAGGATGTTTCTAAAGGATGGACCAGTGTTGGGTTTGACTTGGTTTGGTATCTTGATTAATGACTTCAGTATGTGCTGGTAGAGCTCATTGGTAATATGAAGTTAGGAGATGTGATGAACACAAAGCCAAAAATGTGCACTTGATGTGTGCTAATAATAGAACATTTTACTTGGAAGTGATGAAAAAGGAGTAAAACTAGAGATCAGTGCTTAATCACAGGTTTATTGTGAATGTGACAAGTCATGAAATGGGGCAAATACAAGACTGTAATTCTGCAGTGAGGGAATTATTAATGTCAAGGTTTATAGCATTGATGAAGCTTTATCTGAATGCATCCCTGGCAGCACCTAGTCAGGTAAAATGAACCCAAATGGGAATGTTGAAAAGAAAAAGTTATTAACATAAGTGAAGTGGAATAGCTTTGGCTTGTTAATCTTAGCAAAATGAGACCGAAGGGGATCTGATTGCTGTCTATAAATATATCAGAAGAGGTAAGCACTGGCGAAAAGAAAATCTATGTAGGCTAAAGGATAGGATTGGTAGAAAAATACATTGGCTTCAGGTGGCTATGAATGTATTTAGATCATTAGAAACTAGTCGAATTTCAAATCTGAATCATGTCAGTCCGAACCAACCTTCTAACAATTATGTGGGCAAAAGTAGTTTAAAATTCATCTGATGCCATCTTACAAAATGGTTGGTTTCCTGGGGACTTCAGAAGGCTTCTCCTAGGTCGTGAGTGTACAATGTTCTTGAAAGTTTAGTAGGACAATGGTGCTGCCTAATTAAGTACTTAAACTGGAGCAGGTATGTCATGTTACGTTCCTATACATTAGAATAGCTTGAGTGAGATGTATTTAGTGTATTTTCATTGTAAAAAGGTATGTTAGTGAATTTAAAAATAATATACATGGTACTAACTGTTCCATGTATGAAGGCAACTTAGTAATTATAGTTCATAGAAGTATGGTGTTGATTTAACATGTTTTAACATGTTAATACTATGATGTGAATGTGGCCACTAAGTGCAGTAGACCCAATGAAAGTAAAACCTGTTTGTTTTTTTAGTTTGAATGTCTACTAGCCATCTGCTGGACACATTCCATGTTACAGCTCAAGTTGGAACTCCAGCTGGTCCTGTGGAAGTGAGCTGTCTGGTCCTGGGTAGTGTGGCTGCACCAGCTCGGCACAGTACTGTGATATGCAGTTGATGAGGGATTGGAGTTTGTGACCCTGTCTGGTCAACAAGACTGACTTAATGCAATTTGTATTTGAAGCAGGTGTTTGTTTTCCTGGGCAACTGTAGGATATGCCTTTACTTGGCTTTCAGAGATTTGTGAGATGGAGACCTGTAGCCTGTGCTTCCAGAGAGTGAGAAGTCACCCAGAAACTGCAGTGAGCTGTTTGAATCTTTGGGAGGTAGTCCAATATCAACTAGACCTGTCTAGGAAATGTTAATGTGTGACATATAAGCTGGTTTTGACCAGGCTCTGTGTTATGTGCTGAGGTTGGACACCATCTAGCAGTCAAACAGTTTGAGTTTTTTGAAAAGAACTTTCTGGGCTTTTGTCCACCCTGAGAGACCTGTGAAATTGGTTTATTTTTAAAGTTACTTTGTTATGCGGTTGGGATACTACTTGTAAGGAAACAGGTGAAAACCACAAGGGCTCTGTTTAACGTTTGAGTCTGCCCTCTGATACCCAGTTCTTGGAACACACTGGGAAAAGTGCTAGGTAACGGCTTTTGGTCAGATCTTCTGAGAAAAGACTGATCTTCTATGTGCCGCTACAGCCACTGCAACTGTTATCTGAGATGATTACAAGTGTTCTGAACGCGGCTATAGAGTTTGAAGAGTATCTTGTATGTTGCAATTCAGATCAGAAAGGTGTATCCAATTGGAAATTTTGTGTTTGAGGCTGCAGACCTATTTTAAGCTGCTGAATATTGGCATATTTTAAACAGTAGATCTGGGCTTTTTGGCATCAATGTAACTATTTGTAAACTAGAGCAGGTTAAAATACAAAGCAAGTTTAAAAGGAAAAAGGAAGGGAAAAGTTACTTGTTTATTTAGCTCTGTTGTTCAAACCTCTTCATATTCTGGAAATCTAAGAACATCTGTAAATATCCAATCCATTAGTTATTCTGCCTTATGCAAGTTAAGAGAACAGTAACTGTAACAATAACAGTAACTCCAGCAAAAAGAGTTTAGAACATAGCCCTTTCCGAACTAAATCTGTACTGAAAGATTCCTTGTAGGTATTAGTTGTTTCAGGACTTTGGGGATAATTTGATGGTTTAAATGTTCGTGTTTAGCGGTATTAAAATATTTCCACTATTCTTGTTATTTCAGCAGTGAGAGCACAAGTATGAGGAACACTTTAGATTCTAAAGACTTTGTCCTAGTAAAATTAAGAGCTACCAGTTGTAGTGTGCTCTTAATGTGTATTTGGCAAAAATTACAATGTAATCAAATAAAGTTAAATTGCAAGTAAGAAATTCACAGTATTGTGGTTGTTAAGTTTAAGTAACACACACGCCTTTAATGTTAGTAATGTGGCAGTTCTTTGGTAATGGCACTCTTTCAATAGGAAAAAATATCAAGAATAGACATATGTGACTGAAATGGGCTTAGGCTTCTCAATTTTAAAGCTTTATCTAAATACCAGTATTATATCTTTGTATGAAGTTATTCCATGTTATACCATCCTATGGTGGTGGTGTTTGTTCTTGTTAACACTGAAGAAACTGCTGTTGGTATTTAACATTAAATGCAGGACAATCTCCATTTAGTGTGTATTTTATCTAATATATAAAGCAGATAATGTTCTCTTTACCAGAATTCCTGGTAATGATCTGTGGCTTGTACTTTGCTCTTGAGATAGATGCTTATTGCATTTTTACTGTCGTTCATTGGCTACTAACAACATGGCAGTAACAAGCTGGGGTGGGTGAATAAGAAGTTTTGATCCAGAAAGAAAATATAAGGAAAAAAGTTGTTTTGCCTGCTTTGAAATGCCTCTGTGATGTGTTCTTGTCTTTCCTCTGCCAGAATGGCAGGCCAAAGATGTGAGCTCCCATTTCTTACACCAGCCCCCAGTAAAAGCATCTGCACACGCACCTCTAATAAACTGTATAGCTGTGTGTAAGCTCTGCCCCTTTGACAGAGGAGACGAGCTATTTTAGGATTGAAAAATAGGCATTGTCTCAGCATTTTTTTAGAAGGAAAAATCTATGATAGACACATCATCAGAATGGATGCTGACAGCATGTCATTGTGGGGAGCTCAGATGAAATCTGATGTTACCCCTGGTAAACAGTGCTAGCCTGGAATCAGCCTTCAGGAATTGTGGACATTGAGGTGTGTCAGCTTTCTTATAAAGCCCTTTTTGCATTCTAAATTTAACATGCAGGTTGATGATAAAACATTTCTCAAGTGTCAGGGTAGAATAAAAAGTGAAAAATTTTGTAATACTGTTCAAATATATGAATATCTACCCGAGAGCCATGCTTATTTGTAGGTATTATTAATCTCCTCCTATTCATCCACTGATTATTCCTGGTCCTTCAGACTTATGTTGAAGTATTAATCCATGAAACCTAAGCTATTATGCTTCACAGACCATGAACAATGTTAACATAGGTGATTTGTTAGAGTTGGGATTTTTCTTCCAGTTGGAGAAGGTATTTGAATGGTCATGGGTTTGGTATTTCAAGAGGAAGGAGTTATTTATGTTCATTGGCAATGCATCTTATGTGTTCTGCTCAGATTTTTTTCTGCAGAGGTCTTAATTACTTGAAACTGATTTCTGGAAATAAACAACATTCTGCTCACTGTCTTTTGTGTCAGCTGTATCACCTGTGGTTTTTTCAGAAAATGCTAGAAAGTTCCATTTTGAGCAACTGAGTGCTTTGTGTATATTTTAAAATTAGTTTTCTTATCTGATAATCAAGGTGGTTTTGACTTACCACAGAACACAAGTATTTTTAGACGTTTTTCCTTCAGTGTCTTTGGTGGAAGATGATCAGGTCAAAGAATACTTAAGTAAACTGGACTTAGGAAGTCCATGGGGCCTGATGGAATGCACTCATGAGTGCTGAGGGAGCTGGCAGATGGAGAAACAGACTGGCAGGAACCGTGTGAAGTTCAACAAGAAGTGCAAAGTCCTGCAGCTGTGGAGAACAACCCTCCAGGCACCAGTGCAGACTGGGCTCCAACCAGCTGGGAAAGCAGCTTTGCAGAAAAGGCCCTGGGAGCACTGGTGGCCACCAAGTTGATTGTGAACTAGCAATGTGCCCTTGCTGCAGAGAAGGCCGGTGGTATCCTGGACTGCATTAGGAGGAGTATTGTCAGCAAATAGTGGGAGGTGATTCTCCCCCTCTGCTCAGACCTGAGGAGTGTTGGGTACAGTTCTGGGCTCCCTGCTACGAGACAGACATTGACATACTGAAGAGGGTCCAGTGAAGGGCCACAGGGATGACTGAAGCATCTCTCCTGTGAGGAAAGGCTGGGAGAGCTTGGGCTGCTCAGCCTGGAAAAGCAAAGGCTCAGGGGGTTCTTACTGATGTCTACAAATACTTGAAGGGACAGTGCAAAGAGGACAGAGCCAGGCTCTTCCCAGTGGCAGGACCAGAGGCAATGGGCACAACTTGAGACACAGGAGGTTCCCACTGAACATCAGGAAACACTTTTTTTGCTGTGATGGTGACTGAGCACTGGCACAGGTTGTCCGGAGAGGCTGTGGAGTCTCTATCCTTGGAGATATTCCAAAGCCTCATGGACGTGATGCTGGACAGCTAGCTCTGGGTGTCCCTGCTTGAGAAGGGTTTGGTGCAGATCACCTCCAGAGGTCCCTTCCAACCTCAACCATTCTGTGATTGCTATGTCTAATGATGGGAAAGAAAAACAATTAAAATTTGGCCTAATTATAACATTATTTATTACATCATATGAATATAGAATACATGGGGCTATGGTAATGTAACTTATTCTTTCTTAATTCCAGTGTTACTTTTGATTCTGGCAGATAGAGTTGATGGAAATATTACTCTCTTCCTGTCAGGTCTATCCTACCAGTCCGTTAACATATTCTCAAGATTTGTCTTGCTGGATTTACAATATTACTACTAGTTTTTATCCTGCTGACTTGAACTCGTTTGCATTCATTAGGGCACAAATTGTCAAATGAAGTAAATGATTTTGTGTGCCCATCCTGACTTTACCATGCATTGAAAGAAAACTACCCTGCCTGACTTTGTTTTGGTAAAGGTGCCTTGAAGTGTTCTGTGTGTTTCAACTACTCTTGGAATTTCAAAGGTGCTGAAGCAGTTGTGAAAAACCAGCATTCCACTTAAAGCATATTATCCCCATAATTTTCAAAGTTAACACTGTAATTTACACATTTTAAGGAGTTTGGATTCCTTTTGCCAGTCTGGGTACTTTTTTAGGTGTACTTATATTGTTTTTAGATGTGGTTGAATATGTCTCTTTATTGTGCCAGTTTACAGCTTAAATAAACTTTAATTCAGTGCAAGAAGTAGAATGCTTTCTGGCAGAGTCAGCTTAGGTATTGGCTTTTATAACAGCTACAGCTCAGCATCTCAAATTGAAGAGGGCAATATGCTTTACACTTCAGCTGTTTCATGTAAAATGCTGTTGATTTTGTTTAATAATGCATGCTCATTTTGGTGTAACTCCACAAGTGATCTGCCTACTAATCATCAAAGATTTTATGTAATGTAATAAAATTATAATTTCTTCTTACCCAATTTCAGGTAGAGGTGATATTTTAAGACAGGCTGTGTGTGTACAGTGTCAGCCTTACTCATTTTGAATGGAGCCTCTTGCTAACCAGAGCTTTTCAGAAGCACTTCATGCTCACTCTGTACTGCCAACAAGTAGAGATACTGACATTGGTCTCTCACCTTTCCGAGGGGTACCACAGCCTGAGGAGGTTTGTTTAAGCTATTTCTTCAGACACTAGAAAGATATATTCCTGTAATTATCTGAAGAGATCAAAAAGATCTCTGTACAGGTCCTACCTGTCCAGTAATGTGTAGTATTTTGGTTTTACTGCAGCATAACTGGCAAGCTTGTGGCAAGCTGGGAAACTTGCCACTGTCTCGGCAGTGGAAACTGGCTCTGCAGAATCTGTGGCATTTCTTCCTGCCCACTAGTTGCTGTAGTCCAAGATGGGTAGTTGCCAGAGGCAACCCTGGCATTAATGTTGTGGTGACTGCACTGCAAGATTGCTGGAATAGTACATGATGTTTTTAGAGATGTCTAGTATTTCTGAGTGTGATTAGGCAGGTGTCTGTCCTTCCTTTCTAAGGCCCTTGTAAGTCAAAATGGCAAGAAAAATGGTGGCATAGATTGTCACTGCTCCATTCAAAACAGTTGGAATAACCTGGCACTCTTTTATTCCAGGTTGGTGCTGTAATTGATGTCTCGAATTTACACTACTAAAGGAGTTGTTGAACTTCCTGTCCCCTTTAGAGCAACTGACTGCCAGAGGTTGTTAGATTGAAATTACAGGTTTCTAAAGCAATGCTCTCTTGTCATTAGACATCATAGTTACATTGGTGTAGCTTGAGGATTTTATTAGTTGAATTACCACAGCTTCCAAAAACCTTTATTGCAGATCCCCAAGTCCATTTTCTTAAGTTGTACAAACACAGGATAAAAGGTAGTCTTAAGCAGTTTATAATGAAAGTACTGGGCAAAAATCAGTAGATGAGTAATCATGAGGTATTTTGTGTGGTGTACAGTTAGATGTTGAGCCTGTCTGAGGTTTAAGTGCTTGAATAAAAACCTGCTTTGGCCCTGGGTGTTTTGCAAGCAGCAAACGAGATGCTGTTTTTGCGGTTATAATGCTGTGCTAGTGTAGCTCAGCGTTTTCTGAGATGCAGTGGGCATGCATTTGTCCGTTTTGGTGCATCTGCAGAATGTCTGTATCCATCTTTGCCTTTTCTTTTCCTTGTTTAGATGCAGTCTGTGTGGTATAATCCGAAATAATTCTCCTTCATGGAGATTCCACCCCTTGTTTTTTCTCAAGGAACGATCATGATTTAGGCTTTTGCACAGGCTGTTAATGCCAGCTTGTACTTTATTTTCCCACTCCCCCAAAGGTAGTGGTATTTCTGTTTGTGTGATTGTGAACTCCAGAACCATCTTCAGCTGTTGCACTGTTTCTTGTTTGAAGGATATGTCATGCTGATTTAGATTGTGCAGCTCCTCTGAATGGTAATAGATATTCTTTTTCTGATTTACTATCCTTGTGTCTGCTCCTGCCTGTCCATGCTCAGATCCATGCTGTTGGTATGCCACTAAACTACCAAAACAGCTGGATTCTGCAGAAACAGTGAAATTCAGTCATCTTTTCCTTTTGTGCACCAATTTGTTACCACCTATTTACTAAATCTGGTGGTTGGAAATCTTGAGAGGCTTTATATAACTTTTTTCTTTAAAGCTTTTGGAAAACAGGTGAAAGGTAAAGCTACCATAAAGGTGCTCTAGACCTTGAAAAATATTTCAGTCCCCTCTGCAGGAAATATACTAAAAAATGTCCCTGAGCTTTTTTTTTCTTTTCTGTGATGGAAATGCCAAGGAGGTCACTGCATTCATGTACCTGGGGAAGAAAAGCCGTTTTAATTATCTGAGTTGTTGGAAATGACAGTAAATAGAATAATACGAGGAGTATTTTGAATTCTATCTCATTGTTGCACCCTTTCAAAAAGCAAGCACAGGGAGACCTTTCACATCTCAGAAGAAACATAATGCCTTTTAGTTTAAAAAGCAGTTTATCATCAGTTTATAAATTCACCACTGCTTTGTCTTGAAACAAGCTGGTCTTGAATAGTGTAGCTTCTTTTCTTGATGACTGTGCCTTTCAAAATAAGCCTCTCAATTGTGCCTTTTTTTCCTTTATGCAGAATGTCCCTAGTAATAGTAGTTGAGAAGATTGAGAAGCAGAGCTCCTCAGGCTGCCTGGAGTTGCAGTTAGCAAAAAGCAACCCACATCTTTGAAAGCCACGTTCAAGGTGCTGTTTGCCACTGGGCACAGCAAAAGCAATGGCTGTTGGGTGGCTAGTATCTTAGGTGGCTGTTAGTAAAACTCCCACAATAACTTCCTCAAAAAATGTGTGTGTGGCATGAAAAATTAAATGTTTGATATTTTATAAGTATACCACCAGTCTTAGATATAGAGGAGTATTCAACTGCCTGATTTTAGTTCAGCTTGTGGTATGGGTGATTGGAGTTATTTTTGGACCACAGTCTTAAGTAGATGCAACTGGATCCTGCAAGAACCATTGAGACATAAGTGGCAGGAAACTTTGAAGTAGTTTTGTAAATCTTCCTCTTTGGGGCTGTGTCAAATTTGCTTGAATTGGGAGTCTGGCTGTTTTATCCACCATATAAAGTCAGATTATAAGTGAAGTTTCAGACAAGTAATACTAGTTCCTGTTTTCTCAAAAGAGCCTCATTGAATGTAAACCTAGCTCACCTATATCTTCATTTACATCTCAGTATTTTGGTTCTCAGTAATTCTCCTTTTAGTCCTTTATTGATTTCTATCTTGGTGTTTTGTGTTAAGATTCTGTTTAGCATACTCTCTCAAAATCGAGGATTTGGAGTGAGTTACAGAAACAAAGACATTAGTCCAAGAGTGAGCCCTCTAGTGTAGAAATGTGTTTGATAGTGGCTGGAGCTGTTTCCTTCAGGGTGGCACAGAGGCCTCTGTGGTGTTCAGGAGAGAATTGAGTTCCTTTGTCTCATGCAATTAGTGGTTTTGTTGTACCTTACCTCTTGTTCATACCATGTTTATCTTTACCTTACCTCTATATCATGTTTATCTTTAATCCAGTCTAAGGTTTTGTTGTACCTTACCTCTTGTTCATACCATGTTTATCTTTAATCCAATCTAATCTAAAGTTTGCTTTCTTTGTAGTTTTTTAATGAGAAAGTTGTTGTCACGTTTTCATACTGATGAAATTTATATTGCAGTACTTGTGTCATTTTAAAGGACTATAAAGAAGGGTCTTAGAAGTTAATGTTCACATGAAATACTACTGAATAAATTTCATGTTCATATGAAAAGCCATTTTCTAAGTTACCTTCTTCAAGAGCCTGTGCAGCCTTGCTCTCAGATGACACAAGTATGAGGGAGATTAACAAAGCTCAAAACACTGTGAACCTTACTTATTTTTTGTGCTATTACTGTGTGGCATCTCTGTTGGAAGATGTGCTTCTGCAGCTTGTCATTGAAATTATGCCTCTTGTCCTATCCAATCTTGGAAGCAATTCCTATTCTGATGGTTTAACATAAACACAATTTAGAGAGTACACTGCATTGAATGCATAAATATAGCAACTACAACTTACTTTCCTGTGCATCAGTGAGAGTATATACATAAACAGAGTATCATCTCTCTTGCTTATTTTGAGTTCAAAATATGAGTTAATGTCTGTATCTGTCAAGTCTGTAGGCCATCAGAAGGCAACAGAAGTTGAAATCTCAAAAGCAGATATGATACCTGAAGTATCACAGTGTTTTTTTTCCTTAAACAATTGGAAGAGTTCCAAAGGATGTGTTGCTTCTATTCCTAAAGAAAATTCCAACAAAATTTAATTTTGCATATGACCATTACCTTCTAAATATTTAAAAGGTTAAGGATGATTTTGTAAAATGAGCATATGTATATATGTACTTGCACCAGCAGCTTGAGTCTGTCATACTATTTAAGAGTTACTTGTTCATTGCTGTAATGTCTATTATTATAACTAAGGTGATAGAGTGCTTTGCATGTAGCAGTATAAGTGCTTAACAGATGTATGATTTAAGCTGCTTTTACAAGTTGGTTGCCATCAAGTTATATTTTAAGAGTTATTTGTACTGTATACACAGATTTCTTTTTCAGAGATACATGTATATTTAAAAAAAAATAACCCGTTTTTGTTTTGGTTTTTTTTTCAGGTCCCTTTACAGATGTAGTAACTACAAATCTTAAACTACGAAATCCATCAGATAGGAAAGTATGCTTCAAAGTGAAGACCACAGCGCCTCGTCGATACTGTGTGAGGCCAAACAGTGGGATTATTGACCCAGGATCGTCTGTAATTGTTTCAGGTAAAAACAATTACATGCAGTTGTAGATTAGACGTTTTTAAGGCCTTTAATAAAATTCCCTAATGCTTGATCTTAAAGGCTGTTTGAAGTATGTCAGATTTTTAAAAGGCTTTTTTAAAAAATAAAACTGTTTCCCTTCATTAGTGTGATGGCAGTTTGATGTAGAGCTGCAATGATACATGAAAAATGCTCCATACAGAAATACTTGCTGTTTGTCACATTTAGCTGCAACTCTCTGAGAGGAGGAAAAGAAAGTGGGAAATGAGCAGTGACATTAACAGTACCTTTGCTTCAGTCTACTATATTCATGTTTGTATCTTGAAGTAGGGCATTGCTTGGCTGCTCTGATGTGTTTAAAGTGTAACATTTCATAGTTCATTGCATTTAAAAAAATTCATTTACAATTAGAGGCTAGTTGTTTTGACTGTAGTATTGGTCCCTGAACTCTATTGTTTCATAATTCTCCCGGTTACCACAGTAGCATATGTTAAGGGGCAATCATTAAATTGCTTAAAAAACCTTAGATTTTCTGTTATTTTTGATACATGGAGCAATTTGTAGCCCTTAAAATTGAAAGTACATTTCACTATGGAAAAACTCTTCTTATTCTGTGTGTTGGTTGGGTTTTCTTTGGTTGTTTTTCGGTGAGTGAGTTAAAAAAAGAATTCTTTCTTTTCAGCAGAGCATAGCCCTGAAGCCAGACAATATTGTCTTTTTTTTTTTTTTTCTTTGCATGAAGCTCCATGTAGGTTTAGCTTACATACTTCATTCTGACAATCTTCTGAATTTTGATAGCTGGATGTATAATCATCTAATCTTCTACTGGACTGTTCAATGTCAAAAAGATGAGGTCTTAATAATCATGGGAATAGACATTCTCAAGAAAATGGAAAAGACTACGTATCAGTCTTCTGATTTGGTAAATTATTTTTTTTCATTTGATGATTTTGAGGTAGAATCTCCAGAATAAAGGGGAATTTCAAACCAGTGACTGTAGCAGGTGAGAAACTATTTCTCTGGACCTGCTATATTTCCCAACTGGGAGAGAGGGGAATCCCCTTTTTATAGGCTGTGGTCTTATAGATTGTAGTGATCACAGGCAATACAGGTGTGAACTCCTGGATCTCCTAAAGCTAGAAAACTGATTTTTGTTGAACCTTCAGAGAGCCCTGTAGCAAAACAGTAGGGAAATCCTCAGAGCTTTTCAGATTCACATTCTCATACCCTTCGAGTAGTTTAAAAGAAGCTGGAGGACTAGCTTCAAGTGATGGATTCAAATGTTGCAAAGAATAATTCTGGAAAACTTGATATGTGTGATTAAAACCTTAGAGTAACTTCCTTTGTAGGAGAGACACCAGTTTTCTAATCTAATGTGATCTGTAGAATGGGGCCCTTTAAAACTTCCATATTGCTTACTATGGGCAGTCCAGCATCTGGTGGATGAGAGGTCATTTTACTGAGAATTGGTTTCAGATTCAAGTGGTCAAAAGCCTACTTTATTTCTATCTTCACCTTTGACTTAAAGCCATTTTATCTTATCTGTGTGTTTGATCTGGTGTCCAGGATCTTTCCCATGAGTGGTCATACATCATGATCAAGTTCTTGCTGGACTTTCTCTTCAGGGAATTGAATAGATTGAAGGATTCCACCCTGTGTGTTTTCATTGTTACAAATTATCCTTTTAATGATTTAAATATTTTGGTTTTAAAAACGAGTCAGTACTGGAGCTGTAAACAATGTGTGGACTTCAGGATCACCAATGAAGGGAAACAGTGTCATAATGCTCAGCTCTTCAGTTTGCATAGCAGGGAACCTTTGATATGCCTGTTTCTGCATTACTGGATTCTCATGCAATTATTCAGCTACAGTGACCCCAAGATGTGCACTTTTTAGTTATAGTGACTCCACAGTGCTTTTCAGAATTAGGTTCTCTTCCCCAAGGTGTCAGCTTCATCTTTTTGTTTTTAAGCATAGGATTTCTTTTGGATCACTTGGTAAGCTAAGTGCGCAGATAATTTTTCTAGTGACCCACTTTAGCTCATCAGTCTCTCAACTGAATGTTTTCGGTGCTGAGTCATCTTTCATATAATTAAAAATAGATTTCTCTCACATTGTTGTGCAGAAAGAAATAACTATAGGATACCGTGGGCTGAAACTCTTATGTTCAAAACTAAATGTCGAGATAGTGTTAGCTGTCTCCAGCCTGTTAATCACAGAATCATAGAATCAGCTGGGTTGGAAGATACCTCAAAGATCGAGTCCAACCCTACCATGGTTACGACACCATGGCACTAAGTGTCACATCCAGTCTCATCTTGAAAACCTCCAGGGATGGTGAATCCACCACCTCCCTGGGCAGCCCATTCCAATCCCTGATTATTCTTTCCATAAAAAAATATCTTCCTAATATC
>NW_008658748.1:0-30198 GCF_000695815.1 Acanthisitta chloris
TCCCTGCAGGAGGAGAGTCCAGCGCTATCCAGAAGGGTTTTGCCAGCACGTGGGAGCCAGGACTGTGTGTGTGGGACTGGGCGGGCACAGGCCATCGCTGCCGTGGCTCCAGTAGTCCCTCTGTGCTCTGGGATGCCCCGTGCTCCGGCCGGGCACTGCCCTGAGTTGTTGCCTGGTGGTGTGGGGTGCTGCCTCGAGAAGGGTCTGCTCCCAGGGTGACCTGCCACTGCTCACCCCTCGGGCATCAAGCAGGAGATAGCAGCATTGTGTTTGGAGAGCTTCAGCCTCCTCAGCTCCTGCTGCTCCCTTGCAAGTGTGGTCACAGCACAGAGCAGGAGCTGCCAGATGTTTGCCCAGGTGCCAGAGCTGCATCCTGGGCCAGGGCAGCCATGTCCCTGACTGGAGGCTGCAGCCTGAGCTGGCTGGGCAGGGAAGCCAAGGAGAGAAACCTGCACCTGTATAACGCAGGGGATACAGTGAGGCAGGTGCTTGCCTCCCTGTTCAGAGTGCTTGCTGTGTGGTTCAAAGACCATCACTTCACTCTGTGCCTCAGTTTCTCCATCTGCGAAACCAAGGTGGTGATTAATTACCTGCTTAATGTAGCACTGAGACTTAAGTCCTTGGAGATCCTGAATCTGGAGGTGTTGAGAGCTTGCATGCACGGTGCTCATGGATGGTTTTTTTCATGCTCCAAGTCTTCATGCTTTTCTGAGATAACCTCTGCATCTCAAAATTGCTTCAGTGCTTTTCCCTGCAAAATGAGTCTCTGCACTGATTCGTTTTGAACTGGAAACTTGCGTATTTGTTTGCTTTTCAGACAATTCTATTATATTTCTGTACAACTCTCTCCATTCAGAATGCTACAGCCTTGGTTAATATTTGTCAAATGGAGCTCCGACTGTCTAAACCACTGGGACGAGTTTCATTTTATATGTCATCAGTAGGGGCAGAATGAGGAGCTTCGTGCTTGGCCTATTTGCTGTACACAGTCTCAGGGCCATTGCATCAGAGTCAAAACAAGGAGCAGCTTGTTTCCAAACAAGAAGCATGGAGGAAAGTCTTCTCTGCCTCCTTCCCTGTAAGGGAAAAGAGAGGCGAGAGGGGGGTGGTGGTGGGGGAAGAAAGTTATCTTTAACAGATTCTAAAAATGCCTTTTCCCAAATATGCAGTCAGTCCCTTCAAAGGTCTCTTTGTTTATTTTCAGGAAGAAACCCAAGACAGCTGAAAACCAGAAGGCGTCTGAGGAGAATGAGATTACTCAGACGGGTGCATGCAGCGCCAAGCCGGGCCTTCCCTGCCTGAACCTTGAAGCTGTTCCGTCTCTGAGCCTGGCCCTCATCCACTCTCCACATTCACCAACAAACCTGCACGCACACACAGGGTCATCTGATTGTGAGTACACCAACACACTGCTGGGTTGCACTGGGGTTCTTGAAAACATGTTCCTTCTGCGGACCAGGTTTTCCAGTTGGATGCTCTTTCCATAATGTCATGAGCAGGACTTCCTCAGGGCGTACCTTTTCCCCTCTTTGGGAATTACTACTGAAACAGCATTTTTTGTGTGTTAAGGTTGTGATAATGCAATCAGCCAGAGGAAGCTGAGAGTATGTTGTTGGGTCAGGTTGCTGCTTCTTACAAATTAAGAAGGGAAGACCCCTCAAGCGTGTCTCTGTCCAACTAGAATCTAGTTACTCCTCTGCAGGTAGTCACATGCTTCTCATTACCCAAGCATATCTACTGACTGGGGGTTTTCAGCCTGTGCTGTATTGCAATGGGAGAAAACAAGTGTCTGGCTCTGACACCCGGGATTGTCAAGGATTTGAGGATCAGTATGTCAGAGTCTGGAAAATCTTTGCAGACCTGTGTGGTTGTACCAGTTTTAAGGCCCTTGTTTTGAGTGCATTCACTTTCAGATTACTCAGCATGGGTTAATTGGCCTTTAAAAAATGTTCTTTTCCATTTTGCCAAAAAATACAAAAATAAGGGAGGGAATGATTAAAACTGGATTTTGGAAAGTCATAACTTACCCTGCCAGCTCTTCAAAACATTGTCATTTCACAGTGGTCCCTGCCTGGAAGTCTCTTGGGCAGGAATGTGCAGGGTAATGTGAACCTCATCGTTCACTAGTTTCAGAATATAAAGTTTACCTCTTCTGCAGGTTTTAGGTTGGTTGTAAAATTTACAAGGAGGAAAAAAAAGAGAAAAAAAGATGATGACATCAGGTTTCAAGTGCTCGGAAGCCAACCAGACTTTGCAAAAGCCTATAAAAAAAAAATCAGGGCATGACAATAAAAAATCAGATTAAAAAGTATGTGTATCCTTTTCTTTTTTTAATTTAAAAATCCTGCCTCAGGGCCAAGCTTGGAAGCAGTCGGGTTATAAAGATCATCACTATCAAAATCACTTTAGCTGCAATTCATTCCTGTTGGCTTCTGACTTTATTCATTATGAGCTTCTTCTGGAGATCTTGATTTTAATAGAGCTGGTAAACATTGGGGAGACTTTCCTAAATCTCACCTGGTGATTTGGGGAGAATAAAGAGACATGAAACAATTGAACAGCAGGCAGCATGCAATTTGGTATATACAAGAATTCTCTTCAAATTGGAGATGTCAGGCTCTTTGTTAAAACTGGGGTGCAGTTTTGTCTTGTAATGTTTTCTGAAAACAAAAAGCTTGTGAAAAGATGCAAAAAAATGAGCAGAACAACAAGAAAAAATAATCCTTATTTTCAAACAAAGAATCCCTTTATCCCATTCACAAAGATGAAAGAGTTCATTAGTAAATGGGATTTGAAACCTCACACTGATGTTTTTTGACAGTACAAATGGAAACCCATGAAAGCAACCTTAGGACAGAGGCCAGCAGGGATTGTAGGGAACTTGGAGAATGAACTCCTGCTTTTGCTTTCTGAGGTGGCCAAGTTCAGGGGTGAGGAATATTGGCAGAGGGCAGCAGGGGGAGGTGGAGTCTGCAGCTCTTCATGCTCTACCTGTTCTGTGGACAGTCTTTTAGATCCCTGAGGTTTTTGTGTCCTCAAATCACCTTCCAGATGATCTCAAAGGTCTTTTCCAACCTAAACATTTCTATGATTCTATAAATATGAATAAAATGCAAACCCTGGTTGGATGCTCCTTTCACACTGAAGGGGGGGGTGTCAGATATGAGGTTTAATAACAACTTCAGCATTAATATTGTCCTATCTCATGAATTGTTGAAATTTAGTTCACAAGATATGGTTAGTCCTGCAAAAATTCAGGAAATGGTAGGACCTCTTATAGTGTAGATCTCTGTTAATTGATTCTGTGTGCTTTGAAGCCAATAGAAAAACTCCCATTATTTATGGTGGGTTATGACCTTTATCAGGGTGTATTTGTTTGTAGTGGTATGCATATAGTTAGTGTTTGGCATACCCTGGCAAAATAGCAATGCCAGTTTCTCACATGAACTAAAATGAGGCATGATGAATATTTACTGCATATTTACTATAGCTTTCTCCCATATTCTGTGGTATTTTTTAATATTGCCTCAGTCCTTAGTGCTGGAATATGTTCATTGACACAAGAGATTAATATTTGTGGCTCCCAACATTTAAAAATGAGCTTCCTTGTCATTACAAATTTCTTCTCCATACCTCTTACCTGCCCTGCCTTTTGGATGGAATCTTTCCCCTCACCATAGAATCCCTCTCTTTGTCCTTCTCTTCCCCTCCTCTCAGAGCTACATTGCCAGATCTTTTTTCCTCTCAACTTTTGGACTCATGGTGATGCTTTACTTCTCCAGTCCAGCAACACTTGCTGTCCTTCTCTCTACCTTCCAGACAAGGCAACATTGCTTCTCCTCCCTTGCCCAGACTATCATACTGCCTCCAGCCCCACAGCTGGGCAGATTATATTTCATTTTCAAAGGACATTTTTCATTCTGGTGAGGAGTTTTCTAATGGATGGCAAATAATATAAAAATACTTGAAAACTAGGGTTGGACAGGAAGTTTGAGAGGAATTTTTGTTAAAAATATCAGAAACACACAGAAAGAGTCAGCATGGTAGGGTATCTCAATTCTTGGAAGAATGCACAGATGTACAGATGGTTTCATAAGGCCTCATTCATGTATCTGGAAAATTTAAAAAGACTTGGATTTTGTGGACCACCTATTCAAATTGGTTTGAAATCTTCACTGACCATTTTGCATGCACAGCCACTAGTGCTTGGCAGAAAACAACACCACATATTTATTATGAGAAATAATCAGAAGCCAATCTACTTTAAAATATCAGGGTGTTTTTGGAATGATTCAGATCAAAATACTTTTCCAAGCATAGGAAATAAAAACTCTACGATGGCCATCTGCTCTTCAGCTGTAAAAGGCAAGGTGAAGAAAGCCTAAACAATAGTCTGAATGCCAGTCTTACTGATACGAATACTTAGCAAAAAAAAACCTGGGTAAAGTCCTGTGTGATGCACAACTTAATTTAGGGTTTAGTTCTGTAGCATAGTATGTTCTTCATGTTGTTTCTGGTGCCACTTATTCCCAATGAAATTACATTATTTCTCACCCTTGTGGGACTGGGTCCTAGGTTTCTGGATTTGAACTTTTTTTTTCTAACACAGATGAATCCTTGAAGCAAAATCCAGAACCTAGGATGCATTGTGTCCAGTTCCATCTCTTTCAGTCCTGGGAAATGCTAACTCATGCCATGCAATTGGAGAAACAAGTTAGAGGAGGAAGTGCTTCCTGAGGTAACTGTTTTCATGGAGGGCTTGGCACATAAAAAGCACCACTTTGAATTAATTTGGAATAAAGTCATAGAGGGAGCTGATAGAGCTCCAACTGAGTTATACCTCTAGCTACTCAGCTGTCACAAACAGCTGTAGCTGCTTACCCAGAAGAAGTGTTTGTGCAAAAAGCTGCAAGGACTAGCACACGTTCTGGAAAGGTTACAGAAAAACCAAAGGAAAGCATATGATATTTTTGCAGTTTTTCACATGTTTCTTTGCTTATGGATAGAGAATGCATAAAGTTGGTAGGGTTCTAGTTCAAATGTTGAACTGCCTCAGGTAATGCTTCTGAAGTTTTTGCTGAGAGGAAGAAAGTCACCAGGACTTAACTGTGTTTAAACTGGTTTGTTCTGTAGAGGCCACTTATTTCAGGAGCCCTTCAGAAAGCATCTATAACTGTATATGTTTTGCAAGTGCCAAGAGATAAGATCATTTTGGCAGAAACTTTCACGAGTTCTCAGAGATACAATCAGACAAAAACTTCATTCAAACTCTGATGTATGCATCTTAACAGATGTGTCCAAACTCAAAGGAATCCCACGGGAACAGTGCAACTGAATCTCTTTGTTCTATTGATAGTTAAAAGAGTTATTCTTAGACATTGGATGGTCCATCTGTGAAGGAATTTGTTCCAGACAAGACAAAAGCAACATCTTTGCAAAGAGTTTCCATGGGACTGAGAGGCAGGTTGGACAATCACTGGAAAAACTTCTGAAGCAATTTTTATGATTTTAGAGAACACATAATTCTTGCAGAGACCTGAGATTCTGGTAAGGAATAAAAGTTGAGAAGGAAAGTAAGGCATGAATAATTTTTGAAAAAAGCATTAAACAGTCATTTCAAGACATTGAGATGGAGTAGGACTTTCTAAAGTTGTGTTTTTGCAAGAGATCAGGGAGTTTTTATGCATTAAGTAGAATGCACAGTGTTTATAACTGTGAGTGATAGACCACATCTGAACCCTTTGTCCCTACATGCTCAAGTAACATGGCTGTCTTGGTCCAAGTCCAGCATTTTTGAGCTTTCACAGGATGGGAACTTTGAAGCAGTCTGTTTTCTTTTTCTCTTGCTACGTTATGACTTTTGTAGCTTCATAGCCTTACAGCATAACAGGGAAAGGAAGAGAGGGAACCTCACAAGCTTCCTGAACTCCACAGAGCATTGAGAGTGGTTATGGAAACTCTGGATTTTGCTTTCCTTGAGCAGCTAGAGGGACCCACCATTCCCTTCCCATGAATCTGCAAGTTTGATTTGCCTGGGGCTAATATAGACACTAGATCAATCTGAAGGTGGTTTGGTGTCGTCTTGCTTTTTAGGTTTCCTGGGGTTCTGTTTAGGGTTCTGTGGCAGGAAGAGAATAGTTACATGCCCTTATGGTCTTCCCTCTGCTTCTGGAATCTTGTGGCTGTGATTCCCTAAGAACTGCCCTGGAACTTTCAAATGGTCTCCACTCAGAGGGAGGGAGAGAGGAGAAGAGGAGAGGCCCTGATTTTGCCAGCTTCCTTGTTTATAGAGTCAGGCAGTATGTCAATAGTAACATCATCTGTATTTTTTGCTAATCTATGTATGGTATGTGTTAGCTAATGCTGAATATTTTTAGGTTGTTTTTTGGTGACCTAAGAAATTATGTAATTTTAGATATCTATTTTAGATGATATAATAATAAAGGTACAAACCTTTTCTGTAGAAAGCTAAACTGAAAGCAAAGATAGCCATAGCTCTCAAATGCTGATGTCACAACACTTAATTATACTTTGATCTTGCAGAACATTTAAATTTTGTGTAGTAAGTGCTTCTCTTTTTAATATTCATAAGTGGTTTCTATGTCCTGTACACTTATATTTCTGTTTGTAAAATTGTCAAAGAAATACCAGTCAGGAATTACTCGTGTTTTCATAGAAGCAGATATATGTTGCTTGGATTGTGTAGAGACAGCAGTAAGTATAAGTACAGGTGTGTAAAACTATAAACTGGGCTCATCCTGTCTCTGCTGAAAAAGCCATCACAATACACTGAAGAATTGGCAGTGTAAAGTGTTGTACCATTGATAGGAACTGGTCTCTATATTCCTTATCAGTACACTAAGTGAGTTTTGTCAGGTTGGTCTCTCGGGCTTTTCTTCTCTTGAGAAATGACTAATAGCATATGGTACTTCAGTTATGAAGTCAGTGAGTGTGTTTTCAGAAGCAACTGTGTGACTTTGGAGCCTAAGTTTCACTGATGCATAAATCACATAACACATAGATGCTTTTGAAAATTTGTCTAATTATGCTAAATGTTGATTCTCTTATTTGATGACCCTGTAATACTGGCTTGATGCTAGGTTGTCAGTTCTTGTGGTATTCAGTGCTTTTCTTACTGCTCTCTGTTTAGAGGACTGTCAGTGATAACATGCACAATCTCAGCTTTGATTTAAAACAGCCTTGTGAGTTTCTAGCTTTCATCGTTTCAGGGGAGAACTTAAAGATATGTCCCCAGTGTATCTATTATTTCTAAATACCAGGGAGAAGGATAACAAGTCTTATTGCCCTTTACAGTTCTATAGCTTCCATTCTTGAGGTGACTGAGTTGGTAATACTGTGGTATTTCTATTTCTAAGTCATGCTGCAGCCACCAGGACAGACTGTAACTGTCCAGTAAGATATCTGCAGTCTGTTTCTGAGTTTACTTGTTCATGTCTTCAGAGTCTGCCCTCTCAAAGATTTTTATTGCCATTCTTTAAGTTGTGAGTCTGCCAGTAAATCCTTTTATATATTGGATGAGTGTTTCAACAGCTTCACCCATGAAATGAGGGATTGATGAATATTGTACAAATACCTATCACTGTTCAATGTATTGAGATTTTCCAGTACTTTTTTGTTATCTGGGATTTTCTTTGGTTTTATGTGTGGGTTTTGTGTTTGGTTTGGGTTTTTTTTTTAGTAAGTCTTTACAGCAGTGCTTACCTTCTTCTAGCATACTCCATTTTGAAAATTAAAGCAATAATGTCAATTCCACGGTAGAACTTCTGTTTGATTACCTTTATGGCTTTCATAGATTAGTAGTCTAGCTGCTAACACACCGAATCTACTACTCACCTACTTAATCTATCAATTCACATAATCTACAGCACTTCTTAGGTACCAGTCATTGCCCTGTAAGCTTTCTCTGTCCAGTGTGTTTAAATAAGTTCATCTTATAGTTTCTGTCATTATGCCTTTAGTGAGTTTTTCTTTAAATTTCCTCTTTACCCTACCTAATCTTTGTTTTACATCTAGCCTGCTACAGTTTACGCTCAGTTCTATTAGTGTCACTTGGACATGATTTCCATGTTTGGAAGGATACATTTTCAGCTTTAATGAACTCTCATACCTTGTTATTTAACCATTATAGCATTTTCTACTTCCTTATTTTTCTGGTATTGTCCTTGGATATGCATATGGACTCTATAAAAGTATTACTAAGGCCACCTCCCTGCTGATCTTATGCATCTCATTTCCTTACCTTTTCCTTTCAGACTCTTTCTGATTAACTTCCTCTTCACATTTTTCCTTTTAATAGTTGTTCCTCCCAAAGTTGCACATACCAAAGCTGTCACTTTATGCGATCTGCTTGAAGGATGTCAGACATAATCACACCAATCGTTGTTATTTCATGTCTTAACCATACATGCTACTGCTGTCATCTCCTCTGTCCTAAGCAGGTGAGAAGACTAAACCAAATGTACCATTTCCCTAATATGGTCTGCAGAGAGACACTTTCAGTGTTTGACAGGTGACTCTTACTGGAAGGAAACTAAAGCAGCTACATCTACATCTTTTGTCCTGCTGTAGGTTGTTGAAATGCTGTGTAGCTCAATGCTTGCATCTCTCTTGGTTAGTCCTTTGCATACTATAGGGAGACACCTCCCATGTTTTGAGAAACATTGACTGGTGCATTAGTCACCTGGTTTGTTGCAGCTATGCAACTCCAAAATTACAGGTGTAAAAACATACTTTGTCACCTTCTGCTCCTTTTCACCACTGCTGTCTGTCTAGTATTGGAGTTTTTTGCTCTTTTCATCTAAACTTCCATAGTCACTTGCTCCTCTTTTCCCTTGTTTACGTATGGTAGAGTAGCCATGTAATCTTTGTGCTGTGATCCCCCTCAGTAACTTTAGAACAAGGTAGAGAAAAGAGAAAGCCAAAACAATTCTTGCATTGTTCTCCGCTGAACAGCTGAACAAAGAGAGCTCTTTTCATTCAAACCTTTTTGAACTGAAGCCTTAACATGGTATTGGGAGAGAACCTGAAACATAAAACCAAGGTACTACTTAATGCCACCTACTAATGTTTATAAGGTGTGCTAGGAGATGTTGTGGGGAAAAATCGTTGTGTTTTCACAAGAAATGTGGTGTTTGATCTACTCCATAGGTGAAAGTCAGTTGTAAATCATCAGAATGTCACTAAACTCCTTCATTTGCATCAGGGTATTTGCCTTGCAGCCAGGTGCATGGCAGACCACAGCAGCATGTTCTGGTTGGCACTGTGCACTTGGATTCCCGAGGATGCCAATTACTATTGTTTCTAGAGGGGATGCCATTGTGCCATCTTTTCATTTATGTTTTCTGTGACCATTTTAATTGTCCATGGAATCATTTACAAGGCTAAAATAGCATGGGTCTTACGTATCTACCACTCAGGACTAGAGTACAAAGAGAATTCAAGATCTTGAGTTCATCTGTCAACACAAATAGCTCCTTGAGGAATTAACTGCACCTATGAAAAAAAGATAAACAAATCCTAGAACCCCTACTCATCCCAGCTTTGTTGTGCTAAACACTGAAAGGATCTCTGCCCGACTAGGATGTGCAATATATACTCTGTATCAATCTGTGACATGTGGTGAAATGCTTCTTCTTGAAAGCCCACGAGAGAGAAGTAGTATAAATTAAGAGTAATCTCACAACAGCTATTTTTGAGTTCTTAACCAGTGAAAATGTAAGTGTAGCAATATTGTGCATCTATTAAAAATCTTGAAAGGCTCTTTATAACTAGATGATAGGAGTGATAACGTGTAATTTATTGATGTTACACAGATAGAGGAAAAAACCCACAAAGCAGCAATTTTTGTGTGAAAAGGGGTATGATGGAGGAAATAAAAACAGAGAAAGGGACTTCTCCCAATAGTTTCATGCCTGTGTGGGCAACCATGTCAAGTTTAACAAAAATACCTTGTGCTTTGATCCAGTGCCTCGTTTCCAAACAGGGCATATTCCCTCTATTCAAAAGTAAAACTCCCAGATGCTATCTCTAATGTTCTTGGCTGAGTAGAGGGTAGAATGTGCCTGCAGGCAGACCTGAGAAATAACTTTCATGCACTGCGTAAGTATCACCTGTTGGTGTCTGTATGCTTGTGTATACATGTAATTCCAGGGCCTTTTCCCTGGGGGCTGGGGGGAAGCATTGGAACTGACAATGTACATTTAATGCTAGAGATCCGTCTGATGATATCAAGCCACCCATGAGTGCTGTGTTCTTGTTCATTGCCTTGATTTAATAGTTTAAAACGTTCTGCCATACATTTCTGTTCCTAGCAAAACTAAGTAGGTGATTTTGGAAATAAGTCTGCTCCCAGGGATTACAGAGGTCTCACTGAGGACAGAAATTTTCCCTGTGGCCTTCAGCATTGTTGATGTGAGCTTGTGCTGTTTACTGATATTTAAATCTGAATTATAAGCAGGCCTGAACACTTATCCCATAAACTTAAAATAAAGAAGTCACAGTCCAAAACAATATGAATATCTGTCTTACGATATTTCTAAGTTGAAATATTCACCAAAGCATCCAGTTGTACTAGTTAACAATTACCCTTTCACTTAGTAGATTAAAAAGATAAATGGAAAAAATAACCAAATAAAATCTAGCATTTTCATGTGATGGCTTTCCTCTACTCAGGGCTGAGACAGAGTCACTGGAAGAGATAAAAGAATCCTTTTCTCAGCCCTGAGGACTGGCATTTACAATTTTTCATCCATCCCTTGTTTCTCCCATCAACCAGTAGTTCTGTGACCAAAACAAAATCTCCTACATTGAAAAGCCTTTCTCTGGAACCATGGAGGATATAAGCAGTGCTCAACCATATCTGACTGCACCCTTTTCCTAACAGACTGCTACAAACACTCCCTGTAGAGGATTCTAGCTTGAATAGAAACCTTCTAAACAGGTAATTACCTTAAGAGGTTTTAATCTATATTTTCCTTTTAACCAAAGCCCACAGGCTTTCAGGCTTACTGTATTTAACCACACTCAAAATGATAAGCTTTCCCTCCTTGTCTTTCTGCCTGGGGGGGAAAAAACCTAACAATACAGGGCAAGCATGAGAGAGTTCATGGAACAGCAGTTGTCTCTTTTGGAGACATGTTTTAATATATTTGCACCTATTATCCTTCCAATTCATTACTTCTCCAGACTGAGCTCCCACCTCCAACCCCAGTCCCTTCTCTTCCCTGAACAATGTTTCTGAGAGAAGATGTAAGTTTATAAAGTCCCCCACTACAAGATAACCAAAAGCAACCCCTATTCACTTTCCTTATGGGTATTGAGTCTGGAATACACTATTAAGATTTAAACAAAAGCCCTTAAAGCAGGTGAAGGCATTCTGAAGAGTAATCTTTTAATCATAACCATAGACTAGCAAAATTAATCACCTTGTTTACCCACTTTCCAAAAACGGTTTTGTTTTTTTTTCAAGTAGCGTTCTCCTGTTCTGTGTTTGAGTGGGGAGTGCTCACGCCATCACTCCCCCAGCATTGCTGGCCCATCTCACCCCTCCCCTGTTCAGTGGCTCTCTTGCTGCGGGCCCACCAGTGCAGCATGTGCTCTGAGTAATGGCACCTGGCACTCTGGAGGAAAACTAGCAATAGATGCACCTAGATTTTTTAAAGAGCCAAACTGCCTTAAACTTATAGCCAATTAAAACAGTTGGGCCGTGCTGGGGCTTGGCAGGATCGTGCATGAGCTCTCTGGGAACAAGCGAGTGTGGTTGAAACAGTTTTCATGTAGAACATGATAATGTTCCCTACTGAAGAAGGGATAAGCACAGCCTCGTTTCTCTTCCTAGGAAATAGTGCCATCATGTGGCCACGTTGTTTTCTCTGTTTCAAATTATAAGAGGGCAGTTGTAGTTTTCTCCTTTTACGTTTTAAAAAACAGCATTAAAATGCTCTTTAGTGAGCTTATCTTTTGCTAAAGTGAGTGGGTTGCAACTGGCACAGGAATTGACACCCTTGTAATGATATGGCCAGCCTTTGAAATCCCCAGCAATGCAGCTGTGATGACAGCTTCGGTGGTTCTTCTGTTAGTGTTCTACGTGTTGCCTGGAGGTGTTGTGGATACCTACAGGAGAAGTATCCCCCATCAGTGTAGTCTGTGTCTGTGCTAGGGGGATATGATGGCATGGCTGCAGGAGCAGAGGGTCTGCAGACAAGGTCTGAGAGAGGAACCAAGATAAACAGTGTGTGTGTGTGTATGTGTGCCAGTGTTTAATGTGGAGGTATATTGGACTGGACTTCAAATATGTTCCTGGGAATAAAAATGGCTTTTGTCTATACCCTCTTTAAAGTATCTTTGGCGTTCCTAAAAATAGCAAGAATACAAATTGGACTGAAAGTGGGGAAAAGTAAATATCCTGCCTAAAAATGTGGCTAGAAATTGAGTACTTCTTCAACTTAAAAGCAGCTGAACATGCTGTAAACTTTGAAGCAAGCCTTTGGTCATCACACTGCTGTGAATTGGAGCCAGTTTTCACCAGGTGTTTTACAGTTGCAAGTAGGAGGTAAAGAGATCTAGAGGAATCAAGGCACTAGTGCAGTTTGAGAGGAAAGCTTTGGTAAGCCTGGAGAACAAAATTTGAAGAGTCCTATGGAGTTAATTCCTGATATTTCTGTATTATTCTTTATCCAAGAAATGCAAAACAATTTGTTAAAATTAATTAAGGCAGGCAGTCCTGCAGAACTGGGTGCATGATGCTGTCCTTGTTCTACATGTGGAGCAAACTGAGGGACAGACATTGCTGCCTGTGGATTGCAGAGCAAACAGGGTTAGTGATGATGGACATCTGCCACAGTCTTTCAGGAGAAGCATAGGAAGGTGACTCACTGCCTGCTCCCCAAGTGTGTAGGCTGAAATAGAGGCTTTTCTGCTTGGCATTGGAGATTTATGTCCACTGCATATAGAAGCTGTTTTATGTGCAGAACACCTATGGTTTAGTCTTCAGTTTTATGTAAAATGACTATGTCCTAGGTTACAAAGTAGGGTGTAACCAATAGTATGTATTCTATTATCATCTTCACAAGCTGTTAAAGCAGGTGAGATCGTTATCTCCCACTAATCCCTGATGGCTCCCTCAGGGGCTGTCTCTGTTTAATGGGCTGTCAGGGACCAATGCATGACCCATAGAATTACATCCTCCCATTGTGAGATACTTCACTCCAAGGTGGGGAGCCAAGCATTCCCACAGGGATATAAGCTGGGGTTTGGACCAGCACAGGGCCCTTTGCCTGCTGGATTCCCAGAGGACAAGAGCTACCACTGGACCTTCAGGTGAAGACCAGATCTACAGGATCACTACCTCAACAGATCCGCTCCAGGAGGTCTGCAGCCACAGTTTAATCAGACTGCTACCAATACCCTGACTGACAGAGTGTCAGGTTACTTTCTGACTCTGTCAGTGGTTTCTTTTTGTACTATTGCATTTATTATTTTTTTTTGTTTTTCATATTAAGTTGTATTTCTGACTTGGAGTCTCTCACTGGTTTGCTTTCAAACCAGCACAGACTATCTCATCATTAGGTAGATGCTAAAAAGGACAGGACAGTTAACTGAATAAGTCACCCACTGGAAATTTGCTGAACATTCTAGTCTGCAGAACAAGTCAGTCTCCTGAACAAAGTTTAAGCAAACTCTTTCTTATTTGCTGTCTCCTGGGTATGTTTGTTCCTTGAAGAATAAGGTTGTGTTTGTGTGTGCATGCATTTCTGTCTTTCAAACAAATGTAGTTATTAGCTACGAAATTCAGAGAAGTTTGACAGCTTTCAGAATGCAGTGATTCTTTCTTCCATAGTGTGTATTACTGACACATTAATAGATGTGCTGGTAAAAATACAGTACTTCCTGTTAAATGTAGACTGCTACATATTTTGATTCTAACAACAATCTGGTAGGGTTAGGGCAATTTGTATAGTGTCATCTGGTGTTTGTTTTGGATAGATATTATAGAAGGAGATACTGATTTTCAAGATGTTCAAGCAGATGATTGGGTGAAAACTCCAGGAAACCTTTAAAGCAACAGAAAGCAAGGGCTACTCCTGGTCAGATCTCCTGCTGAGGATGCAAATGTTCTTCTGTGTTCCTGAAACTCCATATAATGTTTTTCCTCTTGGAGGCCCCTGCTTAGAATATTCAGGAGAATCATTCCAAGTGGGATTGGCTAAACTGGCCTCTCCAGAATCTTTGAGATATACTGAGAAGTCAGACATTATGAGGTTTTCAGGATTTGAATTCCAGTCACTTCCTTGAGTGGAAGAAATGTTGCTCCACGAAATTGGTTCCAGAGAGTCGAAACCTTATGCAGGACCAATTTTGTATATGGAAACACTATATGGGAATTTTTGCTCAGTTAATCCAGTTTTAATTTAGAGTAACTAACTTGAGAACAACAGAAAATAAAGCTTTATCAGTTGGGATAAATCTGGTCATTGGAGCTGAAGAAAGTGTCCATAGTTATGGTGCTGAGTTTGGAATAGGAGACAACTAATGTAAGGAAATGAGAAAAATTCCTATAGAAATTGTGGGGCTATAGTAGCTTTCATATGTTGTGATGGAAACACTGTATTTCCACTTTACTGTCATGTTTATGCAAGAGTTGAGTTTTTAATTCCAACTTAGGGATTCTTTACTGAGATATACCTTTCTAAAGGAAAATCTATTTTGATAGCAGGGCTTTGTTTGCTTGGGTTTATTTATTCTGTAAGGTCTTTAAAGAGTATCATAGATGAGGTGTCCCAGGTAACTCTTTCATTCACCTCCCTCAGTTAGAGCACTATATCCTCTTTAGGGCTGCATTTTAAGTGAAAGAAAGACAAACTGGACAGAAGACAAAAGAAGATAAGAATGAGGAGAACACCTATAACCAGTGAGGATGATTTGCAGATGTGAGTTTGTATTTTCTAGAAAAAAATAGGTCTAAAGAAAAAGTGAGGCACCTTCCAATGTAAGAGAGAATGCTATAAAGAGGAAAAGTGGTCAATAGTTCTCTCTGTCTGCTGGAGGAAAGGATGAGTAATTGGTTTCAGAGTTAAATACTAGGAAATATTTCTTGCTAGAGAGATAGTAGACAGTCTGTCTGGGGAGGGAGTGGAAATACCCCACAATGTTGTTTTTTGCAAACATGTCAGACAAATGTCTGAAGAGATAGTGTAGGTAAATTTTTCCTACTGTGAGGAAAAGGAGTAGACTAGATGACTGTGGGAAGAACTTAATGCATCATTTTGATACAAACAGGAGGCTGTGGTCATCCCACACTTGGTGTGGAGACTAAGGATTAGAGATTTCCAAAACCACGCATGGTCAAGGAAGAGAGTAAGGAGTAGATGGCAATGCTTGTCTTCAGTGGCAGCAGGTTACTTAGGTTTGTTGTGCTCCCAGGAACTAGTGACAGGATTACTGATGCACAGAGAAACAGCTCACGAAGCAGGAAAAAGGTCTACCAAGCCTAAGTTCCACATCTTTGTCCTAGCCCAGAGTGTTCGTCCAACTAGGGAGGCACTTGTCATTTTGATAGTAACACTATAAAGATACCATATTCTGTACAAGATAAAACACCTCTAACTTTTCTACTATCTCTCACAGTGTGTATTCTTCTCGATGCAAGGCCTGAGAAGGTTGTCAGGAAGACAAACTGGGCAAAAGTATCAAGCTAGTTCTAGTTGATCTTGTCTGAGTATCAGTGAGATTGGTTGTCAAACAATTTTCTAAATACTCCTGCAGAAGATTGAGGCAAAAACTCAATCTGTATCTGCCTCAGCAATCCTACCAGTTCTCAAGGATATAAGGTGCTTATTTTCTTTCCCCCACAAGTATTAAAGCAAGATGGAGCCTTTGGGTTTCACTCTGCTAGTTATTCCAGTGAATGACCACACAGTAAGTTTCCAAAAGAGCTTGGATTCCAGTGTCCTAGGCAGTTTTGCTTCAGGTGAAGACTATGCAGTGTGCTATTGCTGAGTTACAGTAGCTGTGGTGGATTCATCATCAGTGTGTTTCTAGAAATGGTGCAGTGAGCTTTGAGATACTGTGATTTTAAAGGACACTAGAGAAAATCAAGTTCTTTGATATCCTTCAGTTATGAGCATTAAAGCTGTCAGCATTGTCTTTGCAGAAAGGGACATCTAGTGGCTGAACTACAAAACCTTATCAAATGCATTTTTAAAGGTGCAACATAGCCATTTGTGTTTGACCTGCAGTTTTCAGTATTCCATACAATTTTTAGCTCTGCTACATCATGCATGTGCTGGGGCTAATTTTTTATGATTTTGGCAAACAAAAAAGATCACCTTTGCAAGCCATAACTTTGTAGATTTATGTAGATCTGTGTATGGGAACTTTGGCAAATAGAAATCTGCCTCAAGCCATGCTTGATGTACCTCACTGCTGCACTTCCACATTTTCTATAGCGTCTTCCAGAAGTCCATTGCCTGCTGTTTCCTTCTGCCATTGCCTTCCCTTTTGGTACTGTACTTGGAGAGGTTGTCATTGTTATTGTCATGGTAAAACCTACTTTCTTTTGAATGCCCATAGCATAAAAGTCAGCAGGAGGGGTGGGTGAGATTCAGGGAAACACTAATCTAAGCATTCAGTCATGTATTACACAACAAAAGTTTTTTCCTTTCCCATCCACGTTGTGCTCCTTCTCACTAGTTGAGGATAAATTCCATGCATGTTTCTGTGAATAGCCTGACAGTTTAATCGGGACATTTGCATACGGGCAAACGAAGCTTTTCTCAAAGTTGCACAGTAATATGTTTCACCTTTATGCCATGCCAGCTTCAAATTGTATCCCAGGAGGATTGCAAATGTGCATAATCTGTGCAGTTGTCTGGGCTTTTTTCTTTTTTTTTTTTTCTGCACCCTTTTTTTTTTTTAACTGGCAAATGCCTATTCATTGCCCATCTGGGTGAGAATGGCCTTTGCATTTTCACACCCATTCTTTCCTATATGGTTTGTGAATACCCCTCCAATCAGAACTTGCTTCACAGAAAGGGGACAAAACCATTTTACAGGAGTTTCTCAGAATAAGTCCATTGGGATCTCTACATCATGTTTACTGGATAAAAAAAAAAGAGGGGGGATACTTAACAAAGACCACTTGAATTTCACAGAAAGGTTCCCACTGTCTCGAGTTTAAAAGAGTGGCAGGCCTGAGAAGAGCCTGAGACAGCAGTCTTTTTCCTGAGCCAGGCATTCTGTGCAGTGCCGAGTAGGTGCGTGTGCTTGTGTGGAGCTGGGTCTTATGAAGAGCTGACACACTTCCTGGCTTGTCCGAGGCTTACTGTAGTCTTTGTCAGAGTGTGGCATTTACTTAGAATCAAACCTGCCTTGGCAAGTCCACATTTTATTGGGAGCTTTACCTTTGGACTTCGAGCTTAGAACAGAATAAATTAAGGGACAACCACAAAACTTGGATCTGGACCTAGTTTCCTGCAGAGAGGGAGAGGATCTGTATGGAACAGCAGGTTTTGCTGTGGACTAAACTCTGGAATTTGTTAAAACTGCTCATTATACTGCTGTGGTTTGTGCAGTAATGTCTCTGATACTATTGCAAATTATTTGATTGCCTATACTTTGGATAAATATGGTTTGCAATCGTGTTGAATGTCAAGGAAGGTGGCTTAGAAGAATCATCCTCAAAATCTGTATTCATTTTTTTTATCATTTGTTGTGTGTCTCTTCCACCTGATGCTGGAAAAGAACTACAGACAGACTTGTATCTCTGAGTAGCAGGTATTTGTTTATTCAGCGCTGGGCACAAGGGGAACGCTCCACCAAACTGGTGCGACCAGGGACAAAAACTTCATGGTTTTTATACATTAAATGCTCATACATATTCATTATTTCCAGGGATGGGTGGTCATTATTATTACAATTAGTTCTCAAAAATCATTGTCACCTTCCCCTCCCTCAACCAGCACTTCCTGGCCCTTTAGGGCATACTTCCCCTATCTTGATTTATCTCTTCCCCTTTGTTCACTCAGCAGGCACTTCCTGGACCTTTAGGGCTTACTTCTCCTTATCACACCCACCCTTCTTGTTTTATCCTCAAGGAGTAAATTTCAATTGTTTCTCAGTTAAAGAACTGATAGATGTTCCAACAGTCACTTGAAGAAGTAAAGAAATGAGGAGAAGATTTTTTAAGGGCAAACTTAAAAAAAAAGTGACAGAAAATACTCCATGCCATTTATGAAGTGACTCAATTGGCATTCAGACCAGTTCCTACACCAGGAGGTGCATCCTAGATCAGTTCCTATAAGAGAACTATTCACATCACTCTCATAAATACATGCAAACCTCTTCTCTGCAGCCATGATTAACCCCAGCTGCCTGTTTTCATCTAGTTAGCTAAGGACCAAATACATTGTGGCTACATGACTTTTGATTCCCACAGCCAGGACCTGAGAAGGGATCTTGAAACTTAGAAAAGAACCTTGTCCTTCCTTCTTTCTGTATGTGTTTTGTGGCAGAATTCACCTTCAGAAGTCATCCAGTCTCATGATGCCTATGACACCTTTCTGGAAAGGAGTTGTCCTGAGGATGCACATTTCAAAGTTCCGTTCACAAAATTAATTTTATCTACCTGTTGAAGAATGGTTAAGGGAACAGGGGCACAGGTCCCAGAGAGCATTGTGCGAGCAAGAGTCGAGCAAAGGTCTATGGGAGCTTTGAGCATATAACTAAGAAGTAGGCCTCAGGAATTTAGCTTCTCAGCATTAGAATTTATTTTCTCAGCATAATGTTGCAGCCGAAGGACAAGCTATCTGGGAAAACTCAGCAATGTTGCAGCCCAAGGATGAGCTATCCAGGAGAACAAAGAAGGATTCTCCAGAGAATAAAGGGGACTTCTTTACAGCTGCAGCTGCAAGCAGAAATAGTATATAAATGTAACCTTTAGAGCTTAGGTAATGCTAAAGTGAATAATAGGCATAGTTATCCTGCAAGCTGAGAAAGTACACAAATGTAACTTTTAGGGTTTAGGTAATGGTAAAGAGAACAGTAAGCATAGTTGTTCATGCACTGTATAAAAGATGGGCGATCGCTTACAATAAAGGAGTCTTGCTGGACACCATCGGGTGCGCATTTCTCCCGTCGATTTCCCACATCTATCCTTGCCACTTGCATTGCATTGTGTACTATCTTTTAGCATAGAAACAAAGTAGATTTATTTGCACCTGCTCAAATCCAGAGACCTACCTATTGTATCTCTGTTATGTGTACAATATTTACATTTTGCGTGTGCAAAGTAGGATTTTTGGGTTATTGAGTTAGACTGCTGCATGTTCCTTCTTATTATCAAATACGTCATTTGACAAAGCAGAACATAAAGATGTGTTTCTGTTAAAAGGGAGTCTTGGAATCAAAACAAGTAGTCATTGATACTCCTCAAAGAGAGACAGAGATAAATGGGTAGCTATATAGACACTTGCTATGGCCTACAGTAAGTCTTGAAAAGTTGTGCCATCTATTTATCATTAATTTTCCACCCTTCTATTGCCCTACCAGTACAAAGCTTTTGCCAAGGATTCTGACATTTTAAATAAATACATTTTGGATTCTTGTGTGATCTGACATGTTGGAAAGAGATGCATCTGGAACTGCCCTGGAGGCCTCTGGAGAATTACTCTATCTGGAAGGAGGAAATACATCTCTGCTGTACATTATTTTGTGTAATAATAGTTACAATGCCCTCAGAGTCTCCCAGTTTCTAAGATGTTTTTTCCAATCTTATGGTCAGTCTCAATATGGGAAGAAACTCAGGTTTCCTGGCTAAGCTTATGAACAAGACAGATGTATTTCACAACCTCTATCCTACTGTTTGTAGTTTCCTTCTTGTTTCTGCTAGGTGAGCATACCCCCAGTGCGCTAATCACACATGGAAATTAGTATCCTTCTGGTACTGGTTGGCTTACGTATGTTGACATGAGGCTTCTTCAGACAGCTTGGCCCCATCATGTTTTCCAGCTCCTGACCTTTGTGCTTCCCTTTTATCATCAGCTACTTCAGAGAACTGAAATAGCCACCTGTGTCCAAAGAGGATTCTCTTTGAACAACCAGAACAGAGGGTGCTTGAGATGTCCAGAGTGAATAAATGGGAAGTAAAGGCAGAGCAGGGAGGATGCCACATTTTCCTGCAAATTGCAGAGTAGTGTTCTACTGCCTGTGTATGACATGTAAAGTGCTCCTTAGGATGGAGCAGAGCAATATTGCTGGGCTAAAGGGAATGTATATGCCTTTCAGCTGCTCCCAATGCTATTTATTTGCTCTGTGTAGACAGTCACAATAAACTAGTTTAATTTACTCATGCTTGCTTCCCACATTTTCGTCTTGGACCCTCGCACGTTAACAAGTAATTGTGACAAGAGAGGTTGTAGCTTTGGTGGGAATACTCAAGGCAAAATACCCCTAACACTAGTGGTGATTTAGCATTACATTTCTCTGTGAACTTTTCTAGGAACCAAGGCGATGCATGTACTACAAATGCTAAGAGAAAAGTGTCAAGAATGATTTGTTTGTTTACCATTCAAAAGGCAGTTGGTTCTTCATAGTTAAAAGGTGAAACCATAGTTTCTGCCCATCAAAATCTAAATAGACAAAAATTTGGTAAAGAGCAGGAAAGAAAATGGAAAAGCATTAAAACCAAAGCGACCAAGATGAAGATAGGGAGAAGTGGATTGAGAGATTAAGTTGTTTTTCAGTTACTTATAAAAGTTAATTTTGAAGGTTTTGTTGGCTCTGTATCCAAATTG
Source organism: Acanthisitta chloris (assembly GCF_000695815.1). Lineage (NCBI taxonomy): Eukaryota > Metazoa > Chordata > Aves > Passeriformes > Acanthisittidae > Acanthisitta > Acanthisitta chloris. The sequence goes on from NW_008658748.1 coordinate 20,811, forward strand.
GTTAGATGCTTTTCTAAACTGTTCTCTATTTAGATTATTCAGCCAAACTAAGACAAAATCTTCCTTAGAGGAAATGTCTGTAATTTTCCAGTTTCTGTCAAGTAAATAACAGCAGGAGAACATTTGTTTTTATGTGATGACATTCTGGTGCAAGTCAGAACTTGGGATATGTTAAAAATGAAGGGGACAGCTCATGTTAACTTTTTGCTTTGGGTTCTTTCAGAGGACTGTTTGTCACTATTGGGTAGCAAATGTTCTAAACCACAACCCCAGACAAAACTGTGTGTGGGATTTTAGGAACATTTACAGCCTAAATCTTGAACCAGATTGGGATTTTACTAAGTGACTGCCAGTTTTTTTGATACAAGTAACTGTACTGTGAAACACAGGATTCAAATTCCTTAAAATACCAATGTATTAGATAGAAATCTAGATAGAAATCACATTTTCATATGTACTCTTTGCATTAACAACTAAGGGTCATTAAAGTAAGATTCTGATCTCTTCTGGCATGGGTCCACATCCAAACAGCCTAAAATCCAGCTTTAATCTGTGTGCTCAGTGTTTACAATTGACTGACTCTAGGTTTTTTAAGCCAGATAAACTGACAGGAAGTCCAAGTCCCAGGAATGTGATTGGAATTTAGGCCCAGCTACACCTGCGTTCATTTGGTTCTATCCAAAAATTCAGGACTTGAGCTTTTGCAAATGAGTAGTGAAGTTTACTTCTAGCCTTACAGAAATGATGTCTTCTTACCAATGCCTTTATATGTGATTTTTACAGTGCAATTGGTTTTGTTTACCCAGTGGGCAGTCGCCTTTGCCAGTGCTCTGACTGGGGTGACTGTGATCCTGATGAGGACAAGACTCAATCCATTTCTCTCTTTTTTTTTTTCTTTGTCACCTGCTTTGCTACAGGTAACATCAGTTGCAAGGGGATGACAGAGCGCATTCATAGCATCAACCTTCACAACTTCAGCAATTCTGTGCTCGAGACCCTCAACGAGCAGCGCAACCGTGGCCACTTCTGTGACGTGACGGTCCGCATCCACGGGAGCATGCTACGCGCCCACCGTTGTGTGCTGGCGGCTGGCAGCCCCTTTTTCCAGGATAAGCTGCTGCTGGGCTACAGTGACATCGAGATCCCCTCAGTGGTGTCAGTCCAGTCTGTGCAAAAGCTCATTGACTTCATGTACAGTGGGGTGCTGCGGGTCTCACAGTCAGAGGCCCTCCAAATCCTCACAGCTGCCAGCATCCTACAGATCAAGACTGTGATTGACGAGTGCACAAGGATTGTCTCACAAAATGTGGGAGAGGTCTACCCAGTGATTCAGGATTCTGGCCAAGAGACACCTAGGGGAACACCCGAATCGGGCACCTCGGGGCAGAGCACCGACACAGAGTCTGGCTACCTGCAGAGCCATTCACAGCACAGTGTGGACAGGATCTATTCGGCCCTCTATGCCTGTTCCATGCAAAATGGCAGTGGGGAGCGCTCCTTTTACAGCGGAGCTGTGGTCAGCCACCACGAAACAGCCCTGGGACTCCCCAGGGACCATCACATAGAAGACCCTAGCTGGATTACCCGGATCCATGAACGGTCGCAACAGATGGAGCGGTACCTCTCTACCACTCCAGAGACCACACACTGCCGCAAGCAACCACGCCCTGTCCGAATTCAAACCCTGATGGGCAACATCCACATTAAACAGGAGATGGAGGATGACTATGACTACTATGGCCAACAGAGGGTGCAGATCCTTGAGCGCAATGAGTCTGAGGAATGCACTGAGGACACTGACCAAGCAGAAGGCACTGAGAGTGAGCCCAAAGGGGAGAGTTTTGACTCGGGAGTCAGTTCCTCCATTGGCACTGAGCCTGATTCCATGGAGCAGCAGTTTATGGCTGGTCTGGGCCGGGACGGGCAGCAAGAACCTTCTCAAGCAGATCAAAATGACGTCCCTGCCGATGGCACTCAGCCGCAGCAGCAGCAGCAGCAGCATGTAGATGCCAACTCTTCCTCACCAGAGAGAAGCAATGACGTTGAAATGGACAGCAAAGTGCTCACAGTCAATAACAGCACCGAAAAGGGGGCTTTGCAGCCTTCTGTCAACACAACTGTTGCCCAACCATTGCCAACCACACAGATCTACTTACGCCAGACAGAAACCCTCACCAGCAATCTGAGGATGCCACTGACTCTGACCAGCAACACTCAGGTCATTGGCACAGCTGGCAACACCTACCTGCCTGCCCTTTTCACCACACAGTCTGCTGGCAGTGGCCCTAAGCCTTTTCTCTTCAGCTTGCCCCAGCCTTTAGCTGGCCAACAGACACAGTTTGTGACAGTGTCCCAGCCTGGCCTGTCAACCTTTACTGCCCAGCTGCCAGCCCCACAGCCCTTGGCCCCATCTGCGGGCCACAGCACAGCAGGTGGGCAAGGCGAAAAAAAGCCTTACGAGTGCACTCTCTGTAACAAGACTTTCACCGCCAAACAGAACTACGTCAAGCACATGTTTGTACACACAGGTAAGAGTACTTCCCTTTGGCTTATATACAGAGCCAGGGAAAGTCCTTCGCAACCATGGACTTAGATTCTCTTTGCCAATCTGCCAGCCCCCAGCACAAACAGGAGGGAGGGGTTATCCAGAGAGTTAGTATAGCTGAACACTTTCTGCACTGAAAGTGAGTCCCTGCAGAAACATACAGATCCTATATAGGGGTCTCACTGTGCATGGTGCAGAAACAAGCTCATTTTACTTGGCATAAAATGTGTCCTGCATCCATCCAAGGAAATGGTAAGCATCTGTGTCCCCTGTAAGCTGACCAGGCAACATTAAGTGGACTTGGCATGGTGAAACTAATAAGTCATTAAAGAAAAACTGTATCTATCAGTTTTACAGCTACAGGGGTTTAAGATCAAGTCATGATGATTGGCATGAGGTTAGGGCAGATTCATTCTGGTGGAGTTGCAGCAGTAGGTCCAGCTGCTACACGCACTGCCACCTATTTTCTAGATCTCAGATATTCCTGTAAGGAAGTAAATTTGGAGTTTTGTCAGGAAGTCTTTCTTCACTTCATTGAAGCTGACTGCTCTAATCCCTGTGTCCTGGTAAGTCAGATGTTTCACTAGCCATGAGTACTGAAACATAGGGTTCAGTGAGAAAATTTTAAAGAATATGTGTAGAACACAGCAGAACACAACATCAGCACCTTTTTGTTTAAAAATGCAGCTGCTTTAGTAGATGCTTTATGGTCTATTGAGACAATATAGGTAGCCATATTTACTACTGAGCCAAAACTGCCTTTTCTAGCTTTGTCAAGCTACGAGACTTCAAAGCAAGGAGAAATATATATCTTACATGGAGAAGCTATCATGGGTTCAGGACTAAATTTTGCTTGCTTTAGCCATCGGCTCTTTCTGACGTTGGAGAGAAATTCTAGTTAAGAGAAAGAGTAAATATTTCTTCACCAAGCAGTGGTTTTGTTAACATCAGATCTTAAAATAAATGCTGGGTTTGTGATACGTGGAGTAAAACCTGGAAAAATTGCCCAAAGTATGGGAGGAATGTAGGGCATGCCTCTCAGTTGTATGCAATAGACTTCACTTCCATGTGCATATGTAAACTTTTAACTTCAATTTACCTATATTTATCACTTAAATGAAAAACTCCTCTAGACATCTAAGACAGATGTGTACATGTACGTATACAAAAAATCAACTTCTCAGGACTGGTACAAAATGGATATTTGCAAGGATCAAGAGTCCTGAATCCCAAGATTACCCTTCTGTCTGTTTATGTTCTCCATCTCTCCGTAGATGAGTGGATGAGTAATTAAATACTACATAGACAGTGCTGTGTTATTCAGAAAAATATCCCCTTCAGAACACAGTCAAATATGTCTGCTTGCATCCTTGTTTTAAAAGCTGGAAAAGCTTTTTCACAAATAACTTCATTGAGATAAGTGTTTTATTCCCCCATCCCTAACTGTGCACTACACTTGGTATTTGGAGTCAGATATAGAATAGTACTGGAAGACCTGACCTAAAACATTCGTATCTAACTACACACAGTACCAATCAACAAAATTGATAGGCATCTCCAATCATGAATTAATATTTTATTTGTGTGGGTATGAGAATGCCCAAAATAATGAACTGTGGTTACAAGAAGAGATTTGGGTAGATAAATTATTTCAAAATTCACTTAGGAACTAACTGGCTCCTGGAGTGTCTGGGACAATAATTGCACCTCAACCAACAGAGGGCTGGGCTTCAGAAAACCCTTCTGAAAATAACCTTTGTATGCACAGCCTCAGAGAAAGTATGTCTGCTACCTCATGTAGTGCTGGACAGGATCATTAGGAAAACTGAGGGGAGACAGATGTTCTCATTGTCAGGGTGACTTTCCTTAGCCCTGTTAAAAGAAGCCAGGAAAAGTGGCTTGGGAGAAGATTCACAGAAAAAGGTAAAACTTGGGATGATGCAAATGTTTGAATTAGTCTTTCTGTTTGGAGGGCTCATGGAGGAGTCTAGTCATAAAACAGACTTCAACAACCTAAAGCCCTCAAGAGAACTCATGGAGTAGTCTAGTCATAAAAACAGACTTCAACAACCTAAAGCCCTACAAATTTCTGTATGTTTTTATGCTTCCAAAAACTGCAGTCCAATGTAGCTTTCCATGCAACAGAAACCTGACGACATGGATGCAAATCTGGATTATATTTTTCCATGTTCACTGCAGACTGTCTTTAATGTATCCTACAATTTTGTTCTCCAAGACATGCAATGTTGTGGAAATACAATGCTAGAATGCATGCACTGTCTGTGCACTTTATAAGCCATCGTTGCCTTTTTCTGCATATGACACTATGATTAATACTGGATTAAGCACTGGAAAAGGTGTGCCAAGGGAATCACTGCAGTGCACCAACATTGCCTCCTTCAAACCTTTCCAGTCTGGGCCACCCATGTCACTTGTTTTTTTCAGCTTAGAGAAGATTGAGGGGTGACCTTACAGTGGTCTACAGCTTCCTCACAAGGGGAAGTGCAGGGGCAGAAACCAATCTCTTCTCAGTGATGACCAGTGATAGGACACAAGGGAATGGAATGAAGCTGTCTCAGTACCAATTTAGATTAGCTATTAGGAAAAGGTTCTTCACCCACAGGGTGATCAGGTGCTGGAACAGCTCCCCAGGGTAATAGTCATGGCACTAAGCCTGCTGGAGTTCAAAAAGTGTTTGAACAATGCTCTCAGGCACACGGTGTGATTCTTGGGGATATCCTATACAGGGCCAGGAGATGGACTCAGTGATCCTTATGTGTCTCTTCCAACTCAGGATACGCTAAGATTTGATGACTCTGTGACCTTAGTGTCAGCACCAAGTATCTGTTAGGGTTAGGTTTCAAAGTGCCACAGAGCTTACAGCTCTAGGAACACTGGGGCTGGAAAAGGCATGCCAGGGAAACCATGGCAGGGCACCAACACTGCTTCTTCCTACTCAGGATATACTATGATTCTGTGATTCTCACTGTCACACATTGCTGTCTAATACCAGCCAAATACAAAATAAAGAAGCAAAAGGAGGAACATGAACATTTAATTAACTGAGCAAAGTTTTCTCTGACTTAAAGATAAAGAATCGTGGAAATAAAGAATCTACAGTGCTCACTTAGGAAGCACACACATTTGCATACAAAAAAAGAAAAACCAAGAAGTTTTGAGATTCTTAGGAGAGAAGAAATCTTAGGGAGGCATTGATTAGAGAGCCAGAACCCAGCAAATCCTAGAAACACGTGCAGGCAAAAATTAAGGTCTACTGTAGTATAGACCTAACAGGGTCTAGAGTGGAGGAGACTAGCATTACAAACTCTGGGATATATATTGCCCGAGGCAAAAACAAGCAGCACAAATATAATCAGTCTTTTGTAAGTTAATCAGACATTATTCTAACTGACACACTATAGTTTTCCACATAACGTGTCTAGCATATTGGCCTGTCTACACTCAACACACTACTATGTGTGGCAAAGCCATCAGGAAAGTAAGGACTTAGTGTTTTGACCAAGTGTCTTTCAACAAGTAGGGACAAACTCATCACAAGTGCAAGTGGATTTCATTCACAGATGTCACCATTATACATGCAAACCATGAAATAAAAAGAAACAAAGACTCAGGGATAAAAAAGTAGGTCCTTCACATCCAGTCCATATTAATTATCTCCTCTTAAAATTGGATATAAGTAGCATATTGTAATCTCACTATACAAAGAGTAAATTACATATTACCACAGGTTTGTCATGGTCCTTGAAGATTGACTCTTCAGGATTTAAAACGGTGCCAGACACTGTAAAAAGAAGGAAGCAGGATGTCTGTGGACAAAAAATAATAAATCTCTGCTAGAGGGGAAATTGCAGAATAACCAAAGGAAAATAATTTTTTCTATCAGTGAAACAGAGCATCATTTTGATTGTTACAGAGCTATGGTATCATCTCTCTCCCTGACAGCTTTTGTGGTGATGAATTACCACACCTGAAATAGACCACAAGTGATTCAGAAAAGAAATTAAAAAGCAGCTTTTGATGGGGCATTCAGGGTGATGGGTATTGTCCACGTTATCAGTGCAGCAACATATCATGAAAACGTTGCTTGATACCATGAAACATGAGACTGTGGCATTGTCTCCCAGAACAACTCTGAGCATAAGGAGGATTTAAGAGTAGTCTGAACAAACCGGTCATATGTGCTTAGCTAAGTATTTTTCCCAGTTCATCCTTGTAGTCACTGGTTTGTCTGGACATGATTAGGATTCAGTTATACGAGTCATCATAATCAGTTTTACAACAGTCCTGGGCACACAAGGCAATGTGGTAGATTACATAAGTATTTTAGATCTCTGGTTTACATCATAAGGTGCTTTATTTAATTGGCACTCAAATCATTTAGATTTCCTGTCTCTTACTCTTGAAATTTTTCTGTTAGGCTGCCCTTTGCATGGTGCTGGCCAGCCTAAGCAATTCTGTGTACTGAGATTCTCTTTTCACTTACCATGCTTCAGCTATGAGATTTGACCAGAAAAGGGGACAACAGATGGAAAGCTCTTATAAAGTGTTGGATTCCTTTGGCAATCTCTAGTATTTCTCTTCTCAGAAATTTAAAGCAATTTGACCAAAATGAGCGTGTTACAGGTCAGCTATCTTGTAATCACCAGCTTTGTCCATGCTTTCATTGCATGCAGGTAGGGAAATGGAGGCACTGAAAGGTAAAGTAACCTGGCTACGACCTGTCTAGAAATGAGCATAAGGAGCAGGGCAGGAGCACAGGCAGGAGAGGCTGTGCCATTGAAACTGAGTGTAGGTGTCACGAGCTTGTAACTCAAGTCCTGTCTTTGTCAATACCTACTATGTGAACTTGAAGAAATCACCTGAGCTCCTTTTTACTGTATATGGATGGGGAATACCTACAGCCTCCTTTGCAAAGCATTTTGAAACCTCCAGTTGCAAAAAATATGCATCAAAACACACTTATTAACAAAATTTGCCCTTGTTAGCCAGAGCACCTCTGCAAAGATCCCCATGAGACTTACCATTAGTTTGTTGCAAAGAGTTCTACCCACTTGGTTTAATTTTGTGATCTTTTTATTTGTCTGTTTCTCTCTCTCTCTCTCACTGGCAATGGGCAGGTGAGAAACCACACCAATGCAGCATCTGTTGGCGCTCCTTCTCTCTAAAGGATTACCTAATCAAACACATGGTGACACACACTGGCGTGAGGGCCTACCAGTGCAGTATCTGCAACAAGCGCTTCACCCAGAAGAGCTCCCTTAACGTGCACATGCGTCTCCACCGCGGGGAGAAGTCCTACGAGTGCTACATCTGCAAGAAGAAGTTCTCCCACAAGACCCTGCTGGAGAGGCATGTGGCTCTGCACAGTGCCACCAACGGCACGCCTGGAGCCACCGGCACCGGCACGAGGGCTGTCCCTGCCGGCGTGGTGGCCTGCACGGAGGGGACCACGTACGTCTGCTCTGTCTGTCCAGCTAAGTTTGACCAAATCGAGCATTTCAACGACCACATGAGGATGCATGTGTCAGACGGATAAGTAGAATCTCTCTCTCTCTCTTTGTTATGAACAACAAAAATAGAAACAACAAAAAAAAAAAAGCTATGGCACTAGAATTTAAGAAATTATTTTTGTTTCATTTTTACCTTTATTTTCCTCCTTTTTTTTTGGGTTCATTTCGTTTTGTTGTTTTTGTACTACATGAAGAACTGTTTTTTGCCTGCTGGTACATTACATTTCTGGAGGCTGGGTGAATAATAATTTTCCCAGCCTCCCTTGGATGGTGGCCTTAAGGCCAGGTAGTGCTTCATGAGCTCCACTGGTTGGATCTCTAGCTACTGGCCTCTAAATACAACCCTTCTTTACTACAAAAAGCAAACAACAAAAAAAAAAAATCACACAAAAAAAATTAAAAAACAGACAGAAAAATGCTAAAAAAAATCTTTTTTCTCACTTGTGAAGAGCACTACAAAAAAAAAAGAAACAAAACAAAGTATATTACAAATCTACAAGGCCTACTGTCGTTATAAGTACACCGCTTGCAGTGTTTCAATGGACATAATTCACATTGCTGACCGCTTTTGGACTTCACAGTATCCAGTTAGAACTGTGGAATATTTTGCTTCTGGTTGAGCAGCAACCAGAGGAAACAAGGCCCTGCTGGTTTCCACCACGTGTCTGCTTTCTCACACACACACACACATCCACAAACACACAAAAGGGCTGAGGGGAATGCAAGGCAGTGTGGCTTGGATAGTGTGGAGTCTCTGCAGGATGAGGAAAAAGAATCAGAGCTTCCTCACCTGGATTCTGCTCCATCCCACGCTCTCTGGCGCACCCTCCCCGCTGCTTTTCTCGTACCACCACCACCACCTTATAGCAGAAACCAAGAAGATTCAGACAACGAGCAACGGTGGCTTTTTTGTAATTTATTCCGTGTCTTCGCTGAGCACAGGGCCTCAGCACAATCAAGAGGGACTTTCACAGAAGGCAAAGAGAAACACAGAGGAAAGTCAAAGATATCAGAGGTTGCAACCTATGGATCTAGGTACAAGAGAAGGGTTAGTTCCCATAATCTTTGCAAAAAAAATAAAGAGTTGCATCAGGATTTATTCTTGTGGAAGAAAGAGGAATAGAGGGTGGGTGGGGAGGGGAATAATAATTAAACAAAAAAGAGTTCTTGGGACTTTTTTAATTCAAAATTTTATAGAGGGGCAAAAGTGACGTTTACCAGATAGAATGCTGATTTTTTTAATATATTTACAACAGTATTTGTGTAAAAAAAAAAACAAAAAAAGTGAGATTGTTAAAAGTAATTTTTCTTT
>NW_008658749.1:0-8878 GCF_000695815.1 Acanthisitta chloris
CCCGCGCGAGTGCGCGCAGTGCGCGGCGGGAGCTCCGGGCGGGTCGGTCTGTGCCCCATCAGCTGTAACCGCGGGGTTGTGTCGCCGAAATCTGAACACCTATGCAGGCTGAGAAGCGGCGTTGTTTATTGCGCCGCCGGGTGCGCGGGGGATGCCCCGCCTAGCTGTGTACCGAGCTCCAAACGCGCCAGTCTGTTATACACAGAAGTCATACGTACTCAGTAATTGCCATACATACTGGTTAATCATCGCCCCGAAATCATTATCAGTATCCCACCTGGAAAACTGCGTGCAGTTCTGGTGTCCTTAACATAAGAAGGACGTGGAACTGTTGGAGCAAGTCTAGATAAGGCCACAAAGCAGAGGGCTGGAGCATCTCCCCAGTGAGGGCAGGCTGAAGAAGCTGGGGCTGTTCGACCTGGAGAAAAGGTTGTTTGGAGACCTCATAACACCTTCCAGGATCTGAAGAGGCTCCAGGGAAGCTGGAGAGGGATTCTGTGTTAGAAACTGCAGTGATAGGACAAGAGGTAATGGATTCAAATTGAAAGAGGGAAAATTTAGGCTACATATTAGGAAAAACTTTTCCCTGTGAAGCTGGTGAGACACTGGGACAGGTGAGACACTGGAACAAGTTGCCCAGGGAAGCGACAGATGTGCCAACCCTGGCAGTGTTGAAAGCCAGGTTGGATGAAGTTTTGAGCAACCTGGTCTAGTGGGGAGGTTCCCTTTCCCATGGCAGGGGGTCTGGGACTAGCTCATCTATACATCCATTCCACCCCCTAAAATTCTATGACTCTGTTTATTGTGGCACTGGATGCACAGGGGATGCTCTGCCAAGCTGCATACCCAGCTCCAAATACTCCAGTCTTTTATACACATAAATAATACATATTCAGGAATTACCATACATACTGATTAATCATTTCCCCAGAATCAATAAGGACAAGAGGGATTCAAATTGAAAGAGGGAAAATTTAGGCTACATATTAGGAAAAACTTTTCCCTGTGAAGCTGGTGAGACACTGGGACAGGTGAGACACTGGAACAAGTTGCCCAGGGAAGCGACAGATGTGCCAACCCTGGCAGTGTTGAAAGCCAGGTTGGATGAAGTTTTGAGCAACCTGGTCTAGTGGGGAGGTTCCCTTTCCCATGGCAGGGGGTCTGGGACTAGCTCATCTATACCATATTAGGAAAAACTTTTCCCTGTGAAGCTGGTGAGACACTGGGACAGGTGAGACACTGGAACAAGTTGCCCAGGGAAGCGACAGATGTGCCAACCCTGGCAGTGTTGAAAGCCAGGTTGGATGAAGTTTTGAGCAACCTGGTCTAGTGGGGAGGTTCCCTTTCCCATGGCAGGGGGTCTGGGACTAGCTCATCTATACATCCATTCCACCCCCTAAAATTCTATGACTCTGTTTATTGTGGCACTGGATGCACAGGGGATGCTCTGCCAAGCTGCATACCCAGCTCCAAATACTCCAGTCTTTTATACACATAAATAATACATATTCAGGAATTACCATACATACTGATTAATCATTTCCCCAGAATCAATATGCTATCCCCTCCCCTCATTATATCATATCACGTGTGCTCATTAAATTGAGGCTGTGGTCCTACGGGGTCACGGGAGCTGTTTTTGCAACCATGCAGCATCTTAGTTTGTGAGCTTTGGTTGCCTTTCCTGTACTTTTAGTCTGTTTATTTCTGGGTTTTTGCCTAGGCCAGGTGTACACATCAATCACATCTTTATTCTCCTATTTTCTTGTTTCATACATCTATCTTCTGGTTCCTGCCCATTGAGCATGTCCCATATATCTTGTCTAAAATGCACAGCTCTCCCCCTTTTCTAGACCAGTAAGCACATGTCCTATACATCTGGTTTTAATTATTATCCAAAACATACAATCCCCCATTTCTAATCCAGAGACTGTCTCCTATACACTTTGTTTTATTGACTAAGAGCACAATTCTCTGATACACTTCATTTTAATTATTGTCCAAGAGCACAGTCATCTATTTCTTGGTTAGCACTTCAGTATCAGTTGGAATGGACCTTAGAGATCATCTGGTCCCAATTCCCCTGCCATGGGCAGGGACACCTACCCACTAGACCAGGTTGCTCAAGGCCTCATCCAACCTGGCTTTGAACACTTGCCAAGGTTGGGGCTTCCACTACCTCCTTGCACAGCCTGTTCCAGTGTCACACCACCCTCACAAGAAAAAACTTTTTCCTAATATCTAGCCTAAATTTCCTCTTTTTCAATTTGTACCCATTGCCCCTTGTCCTGTCACTGCAGCTCCTAACAAAAGAGTCCCCCTCCAGCTTCCTGTAGCCCTTCAGATCCTGGAAGGTTGCTATGAGGTCTCCATGCAATCTTCTCAAGGCTGAACAACCCCAACTTCCTCAGCCTGTCTCCATAAGGGAGATGCTCCTGTCCTCTTAGCAGCTTTGTGGCCTCCTCTGGATTTGCTCCAACAGTTCCATGTCTTTCTTATGTTGAGGGCACCAGAACTGCATGCAGTATTCCAGGTGGGGTCTCACAAGAGCAGAGTAGAGGCGAAGAATCACCTCATTTGACCTGCTGGCCACACTCCTTTTGATACATCCCAGGATTCCATTGGCTTTCTGTTCTGGGCTGTCACACTGCACCTCATGGTGAGTTTCTCATCCACGGTCTCTCTCAAGTCTTTCTTCTCATTGCTGGTCTCAATTACTTCCCTACCCAACCTGTAGGTGTGCCTGTGTTTGCCACGGCCCGGATGTAGGACCTTGCATTTCATTTTGTTAAACTTCATGAGGTTTGCATTGTTCCACCTCTCAAGCCTGTCAAGGTCCCTCTGGATGGGCAGGGCACATCCCTTCCCTCCAGCGTGTGACTGCCCCACACAGCTTGGTACCATCATCAAACTTGCTGAGGATGCACTCAATCCCACTGTCCCTGTTGCCGACAAAGATGTTGAACAGTATCGGCCCCAGCACTGACCCCTGAGGGACACCACTCCTCACTGGCCTCCATGTGGACACTGAGCTGCTGACCACAACTCCCTGCATGTGACCATCCAGCTAGTTCTTTATCCACCAAGTGGTCCATCCACCAAATCCATGTCTCTCCAATTTAGAGACAAGGATGTTGTGCAGGACAGTGTCAAATGCCTTGCATAAGTGCAGGTAGATGATATCAGTTGCTCTGCCCCTATCCACAAATTCTGTGGCCCCATCATAGAAGGCCACCAAATTTGTCAGGCATGACTTGCCCCTGGTAAAGCCATGTTGGTTGTTACCAGTATCTGCTTTCCATGTGCTTAAGCATAGTTTCTGGGAGAATCTGTTCCATGATCTTGCTGGGCACAGAGATGAGAATGACTGGTTGGTAGTTCCCTGGTTCTTCTGCTTTCCCCTTTTTAAAAATGGGGGTTATATTTCCCTTTTTCCAGTCCTCAGGGGCTTCACCTGAATGCAACAATTTCTCAAAAGTTATAGATAGTCGCTTATAGTAATCCATTTTAAATCCAATTACAAATGAGAATGCTAGGGAGCAGGTGTAAGGCTGCATCAGGGAGGAGAACAAGCACAGGTGGTTGTGGTCAGAGTCCTCACCCACAGGTCACAGCCTCACATAGCTTGAATATGGCAGGCAGGGCTGGATGCTGATAGTAAGATTCATTGGTAGTCCCTGGAAAGGTGAGCTATGGACCAGGTCTAGGATCCTCTAAGGAATCCATACAGGAACAAAGGGAGCTGGTGCCACAGGAAGAACTGTGTTAAAACTAATACCACGGTCCTAAAGACGCAACCTACAAGAGAGGAATACAAAGGGAACTTGAAATAAGGCTATGTATAATATAGGCTCAAAGGGCTTCAAGGAGGCAAGGTTGGAGATAGAGCTTGAAGCATATACCTAGGACAGGAAAGTAGTTAGGACCCAGACCTGAACTTAAATGGAGCTTCTGGCTCTATGGGCAAAGGGTGGGTGTGGAAGCCCCAGATGAGGCTGATCGGGACAAGCATGTTAGTGCACTCAGGATCCTGATAGAGGAGATGTTATTCAGTTGTTGTGTATTGCTGTGGCTTTAGGTTAGTAATTTCTCCACTGAAGGTTTTTTTTTTCCCTGTAAAACTGAAGGTTTGCTCTGATGGATGTAGGGTTCTTTCTCCCTGCCTTTGTAATGGGGTTTATCTTGATTCTCTTCAACAGAGTGTGCTATAGAACCTGCTGAAGGCAAATGAGGAAGAGAGAGTCCTGTGCTGAAAGTCTTGAATTAGGGCTGCCAGGGACAAAAAAGCAGTAGTAAGTATGTAGCATTATGCTTTTTACGTTTTCCCTACCTAGCTCTCTGCTTTTAACCATCTCTCTGCTCAGCAAAGCACACCTGTTGCTGGTGTCTCTGGAAGGTGCCATGCTTGCACTCCTGGGAAAGTAAAAGTCAGCTCTTGTAGTGGTATTTTGCACAGGTGCTGTTGCCTGTGGTATAGAAAAGGGATGTTCAACTGAGGGTGGGGTAAATATGTGTAGTTGTTTTCCGATGCCCTTGCTCTGACCTGCCCCTGTTATGTATGGAATAACATGAGGCTGTGTTGTAGAAAGGAAACTGTTTCCAGGAACTAATAATTCTCTCAATTTTTGTAGTTTCCATCTACAGTAAGCTACAGGTGCAAGTTTCATCTGCAAAGCTCAGCAAACTTTTGTGCATTTGGTGGCATCAGAAAGGAAAAGAAGCAGCCATTGCTGGAAAACTGTCTTTATTTATCAAAATGAGTCTGACCAGCAGGACAAAGGAGGTGATTCTCCCCCTCTACTCTGGTCTTGTGAGACCCCACCTGGAATACTGTGTGCAGTTCTGGTGCCCTCAACATAAGAAGGACATGGAACTGTTGGAGCAAGTCCAGAGGAGGCCATGAAGTTAAGGGGTCAGGAGCATCTCCCTTATGGAGACAGGCTGAGGAAATTGGGGCTGTTCATCCTGGAGAAGAGAAGGTAGTGTGGAGACCTCATAGCAACTTTTCAGTATCTGAAAGGGCTACAGGGAAACTGGAGAGGGACTGTTTGTTAGTAACTGCAGTGACAGGACAAGGGGTAACAGATTCAAACTGAAAGGAGGCAAATTTAGGCTAGATATTGGGAAAAAGCTTTTTCTTGTGAGGGTGGTGAGACACTGGAATAGGTTGCCCAGGGAGGCAGTAGATGCCCCAACCCTGGCAATGTTCAAAGCCAGGTTGGATGGGGCCTCAAGCAATGTGGTCTGGTGGGAGGTGTCCCTGACCATGGCAGGGGGTTGAGGCTGGTAAGGTCCATTCCAACCCCTAAAATTATATGATTTTCTTTTAAGTCCTGCTGTCTGAAGTAACTGCTGTGGGAAACCAGGAAAATTACTGACTGTGTTTGCTTCACTGGCTCACTTTGCTTCTCATCTGATTAGTATCTCCCTCTTCTACCAGGCCTTTGCCAGTTAGGTCTGTTCCCAGATGCTGTGTGGATGTCTAGTTGTGTTCCTGTATTATGTCTGCAGCTGTCCAGATGACCTGGCAGGGTAGAAACTCTGCAAGGAAAGCTATTTTGTTCTTGTATACCCCAAGGCAGTAGTGGGAGTTTCTGAGACCTAAAAAGCAAGCAAATTCAACTGATTTATGCCACTGCTTGTGAATTCCTTTGCTGCCCTCACCTACTCCTCATAGGTCTTTTCAGTGCTTCTCCTTGTCTGCCATATTCCTTTTTTTAAGGCTGCAGGGAGACCTGTTCACCTCAGTAGTGAAAATTTCCACGAGAGGTCTCTACTCTTCCCACTCTTTTCATGGCCAAGAAAAAGTGAAGTGGTAGTGTGGGTATTCAAACACTTACTGAGTCCTTTCCATGTTATCCCTCTGTAGTGGTTTTGGCAGTGGAGGGGCTACAGGGGGGGCTTTTTGGAGAAGCTGCTAGAAGCTTCCCCATGTCCAGCAGAGACAATGCCAGCGGCTCCAGGACAGACCCACCACTGTACCATGGCCAAGTCAATCAGTGGTGGTAATAACACCTCTGTGAGAACATATTTAAGAAGGAAAAAAGTTATTGCACAGAAGAAATTGCAGACAGAGAGGAGAAAAGTGAGACTATGTGAGAACAACTATGTAGACACCAAGGTCAGTGGAGAGGGAGGGGGAGGAGTACTCCAGATGCTGGAGCTGAGGATCACCTGTGGCCTCTGGTGAAGACCATTGTGAAGCAGCTGTGTGCCTGCAGCCCATGGAGGTTAACAGGGTGCAGAGATTCACCTGCAGCCCATGGAGGAGACCTACGCTGGAGAAGGTGGATTCCCAAAGGAGGCTGTGGCGCTATGTGAAGCCTGTGGTGGAGCAGGTTTCTGGCAGGGACCTGAGGATCCGTGAAAAGAGGAGACCTATGCTGAAGCAGAGCTCCTGGTAGGACTTGTGATTCTGTGGGTGACCTGCACTGGAGCTTTCCCCGAGGGACTGTACTGTACCCTGTGGAGAATGACCCAGGTTGCAGCAGTTCATGGAAAACAGTAGCTGTGGGAAGGATTCACATTGGAGAAATTCATGGAGAGTTGTCTCCTGTGGGAGGGACCCCATGCTGGAGCAGAGGAAGGACTCCTTTCCCTGAGAGCAGTGGCAGAAACAATATGTGGTGAACTGACTGTAGCCCCTGCTCCCTGTCTCCCTGCCGTGCTACAGGGGGAGGAGGTAGAGTTGGGAAGGAAGGAGGGGTGGTGTTTTTAAGGTCTGTCTTATTTTGCATTATCCTGCTCTAATTTTTTTAGTGATAAAGCCACTTAATTATCCCAAGCTGAGTCTGTTTTGCCTACTGATGGTATTCAATGAGTGATCTCTCCCTGTCCTTATCTCAACTCATGAATCTTTCATTGTTATTTTTTCTCCCTTGTCTTTTTGTGGAGGAGAGTGAGAGAGCAGCTTTGGCGGATGCCTGGCATGCAGCTAGGGTCAACCTGCTACACCCTCACAAGTACCTAGTAAAAAAGCAATGGCTCCAGAAAGAGCAATCTAGACCTTTTCTTTGGACAGGGATAAGACAAACCCTTGAGAATAATGCTGCAAATGCAGCTGTGTTCACATGCTGCAGTGAATTGAAATGAGGAAAGAGTTGTACAGTCAGTTTTGGGCAAGGAAGGATGAAAACTCCATCTATTTCCTTTTTTTTTATCCATTATAACTGCCCCTCAGGCTGGCTTAATGTTCTAGGGTGTGAAGGGGCTTTTGCCTCAGTTTGCCATCTGAGTTTTTAGGTGGAGGTTGCTGAAACAACAGGCTAGCAGTTATTATACTTAAGCTCATTTGTGAAGGTACGTTCATTTCGTTTTAGAGACTTGGGAAGTTTAAATGCTAAAGAGGTTTCCTGTGGGCTTTGCATTGATTGAATAAAATACATAGCGTCCTGAGCATTCCACACGGATGTATGTGGAAAAGCCTCATGGGTTCCCACAAAGCAGGAAGCTGACTCTGCTAGTCCTTTGTGTGATACTGCAAGGCTTTAAAGAGAGAAAGAATTTAAAAGCTCATTTCAAAGAGCATACTCATCTAACATCAGAGAGATGATTTTGGTTTTAACTTTTTATACTGGAAGTTGGAAGATAAACAGCTTTACATGGGAAATAATGTGGAACAATTGGGAAGTTATATACATGGTTATCCATCTGGTTTAGTTGTTCTTAATATATGCTTACTATTCCATAGTAGTCAAATAATTTGGCTAGAGACTCTGCTTTCTAACTGTTAACTTTTGTCCTTCACATAAGTTTCAAGTGGATTCTGTATTTGCATGCTTCTCTAGTGTTCATGTGTTCTTTATTGTATGTTTTGGGATGATTCAGAAGGGAAAGTTATGGTTTCTTCTTTTTGTACCTGGAGTTTCTCATAAAGCTTTATCATCAGGAAGTTCTTTTTGTTCTACTACTTCCTTATTGTGAGAGCAAATACTTTGGTTTTAAAAGACAAGCTGTGGCACACAGTTTGTAAGCTTAAAGTAGGTTTTGAGTAAAGAAAGATCTAGAGGTAACAAGAGACTTTCACCAACTTGTAAGAGTTGATTAGTAGGAAATAGTTGGTTCCTTTCTGCTTGCAACCAGTTCTTTTCTAACATTAGGACTGGTGACATTAAGCTGTACACTCACTGCTTGGGAATTACTGCCTTGACTGGAGAACCAGATTATAAGGAGTCTGCTTTTTGCTGAAGTGCATCAATGAAAGAATCGGAGAATATTTGGAGTTGGAAGGGACTCATGAGGATCACTGAGTCCAAGTTCTGCACAGGACATCCCTGAGAATCACACCATGTGCCTGAGAGCATTGTCCAAATGCTTTATGAGCTCTTGTCGCTGGTGCTCAGCAAAGAAATGTTTCTGAATCCAAATCAATGTGGTTTTTTCCCCAAGTTTGCAAAGGAATAGACCGAATAGGTGGAATCTGTTGCTTTGTCTTCAGCAACAAAATTGATAAACTAAGTCCTACTTTCTGAACTCTTAACAGCGTCCTTCAACTGCTTGTTTTCCCTGTACTCAAACATTAGCATGGAATCTGGTAAATCTAATTTGAAAGGCAACACCTTCTAGAGGAAAGCAAAGAACATCAAGCTGCTTCGTTCTACATGAAACGACTTGGTTTTCCCTTAGGAGTTTTCCTTGCTCATAGGAGACAGAAGTGAAAACCTAAGTTAGAGGTGTGCATAAAGCAGCTCTTCCACAACTATTGCTCCAAGTTCCTCATGACTAAGGATGTGGAGTTTTTATATCACCGATGCATATAACTTTTCCTCACTGTAGCGCTGTTCCTTCGGCCGCCTGTGAAACATGTGATCGGAGCCACCTGGATAAGGTGCTTCCCCGCGGCACAACGCCGCGCAGTGCCGGGACGGGGCCGAGCTCT
>NW_008658750.1:0-1468 GCF_000695815.1 Acanthisitta chloris
TCTGGGGTGGGTGGGAGGGGGACTGGGGTCATCCTGCAGTGTCCAACTCAATCCCACAGCAATCACACCCAGACTAATCCCACACTACACCCGGGCAGGCTGCACTCCCAGGAACGCTGTGGGAGCTGGCTGGATTTTGGAAAACAAGGCCATTTCTGTAGGTGTGTGACTGCACTGACCCACATTCACAAACTCTGGCATCCAGCACCGCTCCTGACTCCACTGCAGCCAAAGTAAATCCACCCGAGCCCTCCCAGCTCCTGGCTGAGCCTCAGGCTCCTCGAGGGGGGCAAGGTCTGTGTCCTATCACCCCCAGATCTGCATTCCTCACCTCCAGATCTGCACCCATCACCCCCAGGTCTGTGCCCATCACCCCCAGATCTGTGTCCCATCACCCCCAGGTCTGTGCCCATCACCCTCAGATCTGTGCCTATCACCCCCAGGTCTGCCTCCCTCCACCCCGGGACAGCGCCCATCCATCCCTCACCCCCAGGTCTGCACCCATCACCCCCAGATCTGTGCCACATCACCCCCAGGTCTGCATCCCTCACCCCCAGGTCTGCACCCATCACCCCCAGATCTGTGCCACATCCCCCCCAGGTCTGCATCCCTCACCCCCAGGTCTGCACCCATCACCCCCAGATCTGTGCCACATCCCCCCCAGGTCTGCATCCCTCACCCCCAGATCTGCATCCCTCACTCACAGATCTGTGCCCATCACCCCCAGGTCTGTGCCCCATCACCCCTAGATCTGTGCCCCATCACCCCCAGATCTGTGCCAATCACCCCCAGGTCTGTGCCCCATCACCCCTAGATCTGTGCCCCATCACCCCCAGATCTGTGCCCATCACCCCCAGGTCTGTGCTCCATCACCCCCAGATCTGCATCCCTCACTCACAGATCTGTGCCCATCACCCCCAGGTCTGTGCCCCATCCCGGGTCTGCGGGTCCCTGTGCCCCACAGCTCCTGTCACCCAGACCGGGGGCGGCGGCGATTGAAACCTCCTTGACCTTCCCGTCTCCGGAGAGGATTTAGCACTAAAGCCTCGACTTTCCAGTTCAAAGAGGGTTTTGCAACATTCCCGGCATCCGTCCCTCGGCAAACCCTTTGAAAACAAAATAAATAAATAGGAGCGAATGCGTGTGAGCCGAAAAGCCGGAGCGGAGCGCGGTTAGCCCGGGGGAGCAGGGACGGAGCGGGCAGAGCTCTGCAGCTCTGCCCTGTTTGCTCGGGGTCTGAGCCATCCCCCGGGCACACACAGAACTCCAAACAAAACAACCTCCTCAGACCCCTCGGGGGGAGCTTTTCCTGCCCCGCGGGGTGCGCAGTGAATGACCCACTGTTTCACATTTGCTGCTGAAAGATTTTTGATGAGTCACCGGCTATTTCTGTAAATAATAAAAAAAAAAAAAGAAGGAAAGGAAAAGAAGGAAATGGACATTTAATAATTAAAAAAAAAAAAAAGGG
>NW_008658750.1:1561-3913 GCF_000695815.1 Acanthisitta chloris
TTTCAGGATGGAAAAATTAAAAGACTTCCCCTCTTCCCTCTGCACCACGCTCTGTCCTGGGGGCTGTGGGCAGGCGCTGGGATTGGGGGCAGAGGATCCTGCTGGGCACACTGGGGCAGCCCCAGCACTGCCACCCACACTGGTACTTTGGGGACCACAGCTCGGGGGTCTCAGTGCTCCCAGGGCTGGGGGTGAGAGAGCCACATCCCAGCCAGGCAGAGACAGACCTTCCCAGGGTAGGGAGCTGAGGTGTGGAGTAACACATTGAGGAGGATTCAGTGCATCTAGGGATGGGGAGGTGACCCTCGGCTGGGTTTTGGCTCACCCTGAGCACGCTCCTGGGCAGGGTCAGCAAGGCAGGTTTGGTTTTGGGGCTCCCCTCCACCCCTGGAGTGCTGCAGGCAGCTGGATCCTGCCACGGCAGGACGTGCTGCTCTCATGCTCACCAACAAGCTCCTCTTTGTCCTCCCATCCTGGACCTGCAGGGCTGGGGCTGCTGATGTCCCAGGTTTCTGCACTGACTGCATGAGGCAAAGCTTTTGGAGAAGTTGGAGTGGGAAAAACAGGAGCTTACACCCATCCAGTGCCTGCTCCCCCCATTCCTGGTCTTCTCCTTCCCAGGTACTAAAGCCACAATTCTTCCTGACACTTCTCGAGCCCCTGGTGCAGAGGGTTTGCAGCAGAAGCCACTGGTGGCCCAGAGGTGTTTGGGGATCCCTTCTCATCCCTAATCCTGAGGTGGCTACAGCCACATGGACCAGAGACCCCCGAGACATCAGTGCTCAGGGAGGGACCAGGTCTGGGAGCAAGAACCCTGTGACCACTTCCCTTCCTGGCCCTGATATTCCAATTCCTTAACGCTCATTTTTAAAAACAACAAACAATCCAAAGCTATCCCTGTGGTTTTGGGTCTTCTGGACTATTTGGAAGCTGTGCTGGCTCCGTGCAAAAAGAACAGTTACTCCCCCGAGCTGTGCTTCAGGGGTGTGTGAAAACAGCCGGAGTGAAGGGTGGTATCCGTGTGGATGCAGCTCTGGAACACCAGGAAGGAACAGGAGGAGAGGGGTGGGTGCCTCCCACCAGCATTTTCTGGGTGCTTGGAGCTGAGAGGAGGAGGTGACTGGCCCCAGTCTCCCCTCCCATCCACACACTGGTTTAGCAATCAAACCAGCAAAGCTTTCACGTCCACAGCACAAAAAAAAAAAAAAAAAAAAAAAAAAAAAAAAAAAAAAAAAAAAAAAAAAAAAAAAGGAAAAAAGTTTCTAGTTTAAAAGTTAAAAGCTCCAAGTGTTAAATCGATCAAGGCCAGATGCTCCCCACGGTGATGCTCCCAGCCACGACCCTGTGCCCTCCCCAGGGAGCTGTGGAGCTGGAGGAGGACAAGGACACTGCAGGAGGACAGGACACTGTCCCCCTGCTCCCTGGGGCACCCATGGGTGCTGGCTCAACCCCGGTGGGTGCTGAGGGGCTGCAGAGGCACATTCAGCACACCCCAGGGAGCCACCGGCGAGTTGGGCACGGCTCAGAGCCCTGGGAAAAGGCCGTTGGAAAAATGATGGAGTTTGGCAGGGAAAGGGGACGGAGCAGTGCTCACATTGGCAGGGTCTGCACACAGCTGGGAACAGCCATTCCGGGGGGCTGCAGGAGGATTTCTCCTTGGAAAGGGCTGTCAGGCTCTGGAATGTGCTGTCCAGGGAGGGGGTGCAGGGACTGCTCATGGCACTCAGTGCTCTGCTCCAGCTGACAAGGTGGTGATGGGTCACAGGTCGGGCTCGATGATCTTGAAGGTCTTTTCCAACCTAAACATTCTGCAAAAACCGCTGATTTATTGTACCCCACTTAGCCCCAAGGAAGCAGCCGGCGCAGCGGCACGATAGGTAATTTATTTTATTGCATTTTATAATGCCATTGTCCATACAGATTACATGCAGCTAGACCTACTGTACAAGGGTTTACCGTCTGCCCACGCAGACACACGGAGCTCAGAGTACAAAGACACAGCGAGGCTAGTTCCTTTACACAGCACGACGGGGGCTCTATACACATCCGCCCTCCCTGCGCCCCCTCGCACCTCGGCCCACCTCCCCAGCACCACCTGCCCACGTGGGGTGGGAGCAAAACCGGGAAAAAACAGGAAAAGGTGGTGGCAGGGCTGGCACATCCCAGAGCAGCCGGGGCAGGGAGGTCCCAGCCCGTGGGCTCTGTCGGGGTGGAGGGTCCCCAAGCCCCTGGCTCTGGCCTGTCCCGACCTCCCCCAACGCTTCCAGGACAAAAACCTAGATCCAGGGAGATGCTCCGGGGTGCGAGGCTGGCCAGGGGTGTAAACAAAGCAAAGAAACCCTTTGGTTTAAC
>NW_008658750.1:3973-4578 GCF_000695815.1 Acanthisitta chloris
TCCCTTCGCCTCCCCAGCAGCTCCCAGTGCCCCCAGCACCCTCTCCCCACGAGCACTGGGGTCGGACTCCTCCCCTGGGTACCTAGTCGAGTTACTCGAGGAAAAGAAATCACTGAGGAAAAAAAAAAAACCCAACATGGAAAAAGGAGTAATTCCTTCAGTGGGAGATACCAAAAAAATGCCTTTACGTACAGAGAGGTGCTCAGAGCTTCCCCTCGAACTGCCCTGGGGTGGAACAGAAACAGGAAAAAAAAACCCCACAAAAATACAGAAAAAAAAAACCACCCCAAAAGAACAATTCTGTTGGTAGGTTTAAACCCAGAATATATATATCTCAATATATACAGACATACAATTCTGCCACATGTCACGTTTGGTCCATGAGCTCCCTCCTCCCCCTTGGCCAGGGTGTGTTTGAGGGAAGACACACAGAGCTCGGGGGGATCCAAACCAGCAGAGATAAACAGAGGGGTGGGAGGTGGGGGCAGTGGGGACACACAGTACCTGGGGTCTGGGGACCCTGCAGAGCCAGCTGGGCTGGGTGGGGGTAAGAGAAGCAAAATTGTTTACCCCTGAGTATCAAACTGGGCACATCTCCCACGAAA
>NW_008658751.1:0-1246 GCF_000695815.1 Acanthisitta chloris
ATTGTATTGTGCATCACTGCTTTTGTTTTTTTTATTGTCTATTAGCATTGTAGCTCGTTCTACTCTTTCTTATTATTAAACTGTCCTTATCTCAACCTACATATTTTACTTTTTTTGTTCTCCTCCCCATTCCTCTGGGTTGGGGGGGAAAGGGGGGAGAAGTGATTGTGTGAGTGGCTGCGCGGGTCTGGCTGCTGGCTTGGGTTAACCCACGACAATTGTGGAGTCTCCTTCTTAGTCATATTCAAAGTCCATGTGTACATGGTTCTGGGCAACCAGCTCTTGGTGGCCCTGCTTAAGCAGGGGCATTTGACTCGGTGACCTTCAGATGACCCTTTAACTTCAACCATTCTGTGAGCCTGTGAATCAAGGGCTCACATGTCTTTTTAACAAGTTTTACGAATGTAGTATTTCTATAAAAATACTTCTTCTGTTTTCCTCTTTTGTATTAAGCTATGCTCAAGTACTCATGCTCCGGTAAGTATCTATACTAGGGCTGTTAGAAAGTTTCTCAATGAGACATTGTATGACAAGCTAACAGATCTGGCCTAGCAAAACTTTCCACAGTAAACATATCCTTACTACTGAGTTCTTTGTGCTTCTAGTTGTGCCACAAACTTTTTCTTTATGTGTTTTTAGTCTTCCTGTTCATCATCAGAGTGCAAGAAGGGATTGTCTGTCTTAACACAATTTTGTTAGTCAAGATGAAAACTATCACTCTCTCTCCTATTGTGCTGGTTTGAAAAGCAAACCGGTGAGAGACTCTGAGTCAGAAGTACTATTTAATATGAACAACACAACAAAACAACACAAATGCAACAGTACAAAAAAAATAACCTGACAGAGTCAGAAAATAACCTGACAGAGTCAGAAAGTAACCTGACACCCTGTCAGTCAGGGTGTAGTAGTAGTCCAATTAAATGGTGGCTGCAGTCCTCCTGGAGTGATGGGTTTGTTGGAGCAGTGATCCCGCAGCTCCATTTCTCTCCTGAAGGTCCAGCAGCAGCTCTTGTCCTCTGGGAATCCAGCAGGCAAAGGGCTACCTGTGCTGGTCCAAACCCCAGCTTATATCCCTGTGAGCATATTTGGCTCCCCACCCCTGGGGTGAGTCACCTCACCATGGGACAAGGTGACAAGGATCACTGGGAGGATGTGTCATGCATGGGTCCTTGACTGCCCCTTAATCAGAGACAGCCCCCTGAGGGAGCCATCATGATTGTCCTGAGAGAGGGACAAGGCGCTAACG
>NW_008658751.1:1297-3387 GCF_000695815.1 Acanthisitta chloris
GAACCCCACACTGCAACCCAGGACACCTATGAAGAGCAGCAAGCAATAGAAGAGCCCCAAGCCTTTAACCCTCCAAATATATCCTGTCGTATGTTGCACCCAGCTGCTCACTCACCCCAGCAGAACACAGCAGTGGTTGACTTTCATGATCAGGTAAGAGTGTATTGAGTACATGTATGCAAAATGTCTTAAATGTCAGGCATTGGAATAGGTTGCCAGGGAGGTGGTGGAATCACCATCCCTGGAGGGGCTTAAGAGGAAACTGGATCTGGTGCTGGGTGATATGGTTTATTGGTTTAGGGGTTACAGTGGCAGCGCTAGGTAGATGTTTGAACTTGATGATCTTAAAAGTCTCTTCCAACCTTGATGTTTCTATGATTCTAAATTGTGTGTATTCCTCTCCAAATAGAGAAATTGAGTGAATTCTCCTTGACAAATTAGTTGGCAATGGAGGTCACATAACACTAATTCCTATTAGTCCTCTTGTATAGAGTATTCTTCCTTTTTTGCTTTTGAGTAGTATCAGTGTATAGAGAGCTGCAGAATTCAGTTAAAACATTGCTACATTTGTTACTTAAGAAAAAAAATCTTGGTTCTCATAGGGAAGAGTGAAAGTCAACAGTCTGTCAGTGTGTGTTAGCACAGTTCTGAAGATCTCTGCATCCCACCTTTGAAATGTGACTCTTCTGCTTCTGAAGTTAATTTAGTTTAAGATATATTATGGTAATAATGTCTTTAGAATCATAGAATCATAGAATATCCTGAGGTGAAAGGGACCCATGATGTTTGTCGAGGTCCAATTCATAGAACTGCACAAGAAAACCCCAAGAATCCACACCATGTGCCTGAAAACATTGTCCAAATGCTTCTTGAACTCAGGCAGGCTTGGTGCTGTGACCACTTTCCTGGGGAGCCTGTTCCAGTGCCTAGCCACCCTCTGAGTGAAGAACCTTTTCCAAATATCCAAACTAAACTAAACCTCCCCTGATATAGGTTCATGGTGTTCCCTTGGGTCCTATCACTGGTCACCAGAGAGAAGAAAGCAGTACCTGCCCCTCCACTTCCTTCCATGCGGAAGCTGTAGACTACTATGAGGTTTCCCCTCAGTCTTCTCTATGTTGAACAAACCAAGTGACTTCAGCCACTCCTCATACGGCTTCCCCTCTAGACCTTTCACCATCTTTGTAGCCTTCCTTTGGACTATTCTCAAATTGTACTTGAGGTGAAGCCACATCAGTGCAAGAGTAGAGCAGGACAATCACTTCCCTCAACCAGCTGGCACTGCTGTGCCTGATGCACCCCAGGATGTGATTGGCCCTGCTGGCTGCCAGGGAACACTGTTGACTCATATTCAACTTGCTATTGACCAGGACCCCCAGGTCCCTTTCCGCAGTGCTGCTCTCCAACCTTTCATTCTCCAGTCTATATGTACATCCAGGGTTGCCCCATCCCAGGTGCAGAATCCAGCACTTGCCCTTGTTAAATTCCACATGGTTGGTGATAGCCCAGCCCTCTCATTTGTCTAGGGTCTCTCTGCAGGGCCTCTCTTACCTTCAAGGGAGTCAACAGCTCGTCCCAATTTAGGAACACACCACCAGGTCCTTTTCTGATCACAAACTTACTTAGTATGCCTTTGAGTCCTGCATCCAAATCGTTTATGAAGATGTTGAAGAGCACTGTCCTTAAAATGGAGCCTTGTGTAAGTCCACTAGTGACCAGTTGCCAGACTGATGTAACCCCATTTACTATAACCCTTTGTGCCCGACCTGTGAGCCACTTGCTCACCCATCACATGATGTGTTTATACAGCTGTATGTTGGACATTTTGTCCAGAAGGATACTGTGAGAGACGGTATTGAAAGCTTTATTGCAATCCAAAAAGATGACATCAACTGGCTTCCCTTGATCAACTAGGTGGGTTAACTTGTTACAAAAGGAAATTGTTTGACAAACAAGACTTTCTCTTCATGAACCCATGCTGGCTGTGACTGATGACTGCGTTGTCTTTCAGGTGTTTTTCAATACTTCCCACAATAAGTTTCTCCAGCGAAGCGAGACTGACAGGCCCATGCATGACACATCCTCCCAGT
>NW_008658752.1:0-1505 GCF_000695815.1 Acanthisitta chloris
GAGCGGAGCGGGCGGAGCTCCCGGTGCTGCCGCGGGGAGAGGAGAAGAAGGGGAGGAAAAAAGCTGGGGTAGGGCAGGGCTGAGGTTCCGCCGCTTGGGAGCTGATGGAAACGCCGTTTTGCCCTATAAAAATCGCGGTTTGAACGGCCAAAAGAGTTGTTTTTTTTGTTATTAGAAGTGTTCAGAAAAATGATAACGATGCTAAGGGGATGGAATGGATATTAGAGCTCATCTAGTGCCAGCCTGGAGAATCCCAAATGGTTGTTTTTCTTATTATAACTTTTCTGAGAAATTGTAGTATGTTAAGGGCTTAGAATGGAGCTTAGAGATCATCCAGTCCCAACCCCCTGCCCTGGGCAGGGACACCTTCCACCAGAACAGGTTGCTCAAGGCTTCATCAAACCTGGCTTTGAACACTGCCAGGGTTGGGGCAGTAAGTTATTAGATTAACTCATAATGTTATTGTAACTATTATAACTATTTCTCTTGTACAATGAATTATTATTTTTTATTTCCGGACTTGGGGTGGGACAATCCCAAGCACCAATACAGAGAATGGGTGGAGAGCAGCCCTGAGAAGGACCTGAGGGTGTTGATGGTGAAGCTCAACATGCCCTGGCCATGTACACTGGCACCCCAAAACCCACTGTGTGCTGGGATCATCCCACAGTCTGGGCAGCAAGTAAGGGGAGGATTCTGCCCCACTCTGGTGAGACCCACCCACAGTGCTGCCTCCAGCTCTGGGCCACCAACAGCAGAAGGTTGTGGAGCTGTTGGAACAAGTCCAGAGGAGGCCACAAAGATGCTCTGAGAGCTGGAGAACCTCTGCTATGGAGTCAGGCTGGGAGAGCTAGGAGTGTTCAGCCTGGAGAAGAGCAGGCTCTGGGGAGACCTTAGAGCCCCTTCCAGTGCCTAAAGGGGCTCCAAGGGAGCTGACAGGGACTGGGGACAAGGGCCTGAAGGGACATGACAAGGGGGAATGGCTTCCCACTGCCAGAGGACAGGGATAGATTTGATATTGGGAAGAAATTCTTCCCTGTGAGGGTGTTGAGCCACTGGCATAGGTTGCCCAGAGCAGCTGTGGCCGCTCCATCCCTGGGAGTGTTCCAGGCCAGGTTGGATGGGGCTTGGAGCAACGTGGGCTAGTGGAAGGTGTCTGCACATGGAAGGGGGTGGAACTAGATGATCTTTAAGTCTCTTTCAACCCAAACCAGTCTGTTATACTATGAAATGTCTTTGGAAAGGGGATGGCATCATCTCTGCATGGGGCTGTGGGTGCCTGGCTTTGTGGGGAGGCTTATTTATTAGTCACAACACGATTCCCATCCTCCCTCCCACACCCCAAGGGACCACACAGCACCTGCTATAAATCCCCATTTCCACATTCTCCATTCCTTTCCTTCTTTAAAAGTAATTTAAAGTAACTAGTTAAGAGTTGCCTATAAATAACTCTGCTAAAAAAAACTAATCTAGTTTCTATATTCTGGGTCAGCGAAGCCAAGTTT
>NW_008658752.1:1787-42472 GCF_000695815.1 Acanthisitta chloris
GAGTGGGGAGAGGGCTGAGACGCTGCCACAGTTTGCCCAGAGCAGCTGTGGCTGCTCCATCCCTGGGAGTGGTCCAGGCCAGGTTGGATGGGGCTTGGAGCAACGTGGGCTAGTGGAAGGTGTCTGCACATGGAAGGGGGTGGAACTAGATGATCTTTAAGTCTCTTTCAACCCAAACCAGTCTGTTATACTATGAAATGTCTTTGGAAAGGGGATGGCATCATCTCTGCATGGGGCTGTGGGTGCCTGGCTTTGTGGGGAGGCTTATTTATTAGTCACAACACGATTCCCATCCTCCCTCCCACACCCCAAGGGACCACACAGCACCTGCTATAAATCCCCATTTCCACATTCTCCATTCCTTTCCTTCTTTAAAAGTAATTTAAAGTAACTAGTTAAGAGTTGCCTATAAATAACTCTGCTAAAAAAACCTAATCTAGTTTCTATATTCTGGGTCAGCGAAGCCAAGTTTAACAAGCAAATGTTCCCATTCCCAAATCCATGGTAAGAAGACCTTTAAAGGTTGTGTGGGAGCATTAATCACATGGATGAGCAGTTTCAGAGCAGGACTGGGAGATGCAGCAGCACCTGGCTGCCCTCTGAGCTCTGGGGGCACATCCCTACAGACCCAACCCAGTGGATACAGTGGGGGAGAGTTTAGGGGATGGTAAAGTTCTGGCAGAGGGAAAAACAGCAACTAGTCTTAATTATAATTAAATCAAACATTTAATTGGATTGGGAGCTTGTTTTGTGACAGAAATAGGGAAAGTCATGTGAGAAACATATCCTGAGGTTGCTCAGCAAGAACAAAACATCTCTTTGTTGTCAACACTGTTTTCAGCACAAATCCAAAATAGACACTGAAGAAAATTAACTCTACCCCAGCCCCAAGCAGCACAGTGGGGTTTAAAAATGACCCATTGGGTAGGATGGTGATGTAGGAAGGTGATCATAGAATATTAAGGGGTTGGAATGGAGCTTAGACATCATCCAGCCCCAATCCCCTTGTCCTGGGCAGAGACACCTCCCATCAGAACAGTTTTCTCAAGGCTTTATCTAACCTGGCTTTGAACATTGCCAGGGTTGAGACTGTCAGGGTAATGCCAAGCACCACACTGGAGCATGGACATGGCCCACACAGCCAGTGAGTGGGCACAGGTCAGGGGTGGCAGCTCTGGGGGATGTCCCTCCTGTGATTCCCTGCTCTGATGTTGCTGGTCCCTCTCTGCACACAAGCAGTCCAGCCTGGGCTTCTCAGTTATTCCAAAGGGAAGAAAAGAAGGGAAACATCTGCAGCCAGTTAACTGCTGGGCCATTTGAACTGGTTGCTATGCAGCTGTTGATCCCGAGGAGACACAGACCTGCACTGAGGGAGGGGGAGGATGTGCCTACTCTGCTGACTAACAAGTCTTACTCAATGTTTGTCTCTTCAGCAGCAGTGACTGACTGCCAGGAATGGGCATCATTTCAGGCCCAGAAACTTATACAGGGTTTCAAAAACCAGCATGAGCCAGAGAAGAGATCAGCATAGCCTGTCAGTAACTAAAACACACACTGCAGTTGAAATGTTTTAGGTGCTGTGGAGATGTCACATCCGCTGTCATCTATCTAATTGTGCCCTGTGGGGTTGGAAACATAGAAGTATAGATGGTTTAGGTTGAGTTGGGTTAGAAGGGCTCATCTCATTCCATCCTCTGACATGGGCAGGGACATCTTCCACTAGCCCAGGTTGCTCCAGGTCCTGGCCAGCCTGGCCAGGAACACTTCCAGGGATGGAGCAGCCACAGCTTCTCTGGGCAACCTGTGCCAGTGCCTCACCACCCTCCCAGGGAAGTACTTCTTCCTAGTATCCATTCTAAACCTGCTTTCTTTCTGTTTGAAGCCATTCTCCCTTGTCCTGTCACTCCATACCCTTGTAAAAAGTCCTCTCCAGCTTTCCTCTTCCAGCGTTCCTGGCTCCTACACACAGCTTGGGAGGGATAAAAGGGGACCATGATACACAGCAAGTAGTAATACAGCTTATTTGGCCAAGGTGGTATTAACTTCTGTGGCTAAATACCACTACCAAGTGTTCTCCAGGTCACCAGCACAGATTAACCCACCTTACTCTCATGACAACCAAGAGCAGCAATGTTTAAGTCTGTATCCCTCCTTCTCAGCTCCATCCCTACTTGCCTCCCAGTAGTTCAGACTCCAAAAAATCACTAACTGTGCAAAGTGCAGCATTAAAAACAATCCCAGCAAATGGCAGTAGGGAGCAAAATCCTGGAGGTTAATAATTTTGGCAAAGTTCTTACCACTTGCCCAACTGCAAGGTTAGAGGTAGGTGCATTTGACATGCTTTGCAGGGTGTAAGTCTCTATTTGGGTCTGTTTAATGTCATCACCACCCTAAGCAGTGAATGTCTGCTGAGCAAAGGGGAGGAGCTGCCTTACTGCTTCCAGTCTGGCAGCCACAGGCTGAGGAAAGCTTTGGCTTGTAGGATCTTTGTTGGTCTGGAATATTGCCCAGGGAGGTAGTGGAGTCACCATCCCTGGAAGTATTTAAGAGGCATCTGGATCTGTGGATAGAGAATATGGTTTAGGGGTTCCAGCAATGACAGGTTAATAGTTGGACTTGATGATCTTAGAGGTCTCCAGCCTTGCTGAATTTATGTTCTTAGTATGCCTGATTGATTAGGGAGGTTTCTTTTCTTTGAGTGCACTGCTAATACCTCATGGTAGCTGAAAGCACTTCCCTCTCACTGAATTTCCCAGTGTGTGATGCCTGGAGGTGTGTGATATGGATGGCAGTCACCTCCCATCCCAAATGCCCCTCTTTTGGGTGGAATGAAGCTGTTCCAACCACTGTGACCATCATTCAGCCAACATAGCTGACTCAGATGATGCTTTGCCATCCTGCCAATCCTTGCAATGCCTCCCTACCACCCTGACTTCAAACCAAGATTTTCTCTCATGAGTCTAACACATCACACATTTGATGATTTCTCCAAGTTTCCCTTTTGTTTCCTCTTTTTTTTTTGCACTGCAGACAGACAGAATCATTTTTAATCTTGTAGCAAAGCCTCTACATTCCTAATTAAATATGGAGAACATATTTCTGCTCGACCCTTCACAAGCAGAAACCAGATATTGCTATTCACAACACATATGGCATTTATCTCCTTTACAAGCTTACAGCAAATAGGTTCCTTCTCCAATGCAATGAAAAAACTTGAAATTCATAGGAATTTTCAAGGGTGAGGAGTGTGAACACAAGTCCTTTAGATGAAAAAAATGTACTTTACAGTTGTTTTATTCAGTGCAAAGGAGGTTTTAATACAAACAAGGCTAGTTCAGCTTATTCTGAGCAGAAATAGATCAGAAAAATAAGATACTTATTACTTTCCTGGGGTGAATGCAGAGCTGTTTTAAAAGCCACTTTGCTTATTATCACAAGTTATTACATTTATTTCATCTTCCTATTTTGGCACTGCTGTAACCCCATTCTGAAATGCATTTGATGTGCTCTCATGCTAAATGGCTGAAGCTTTTGGGTCAGGGAAGGAGGAAAGTAGAGAAGTCACAACAAGCCTTATACTGCCTCTTTCTGCTGTCCTTCACTGCCTCCTTCTCCTGTTCTTCACTCACTCCTTCTGTTCTTCACTGCCTTGCCTCCTTCTTTCACTCCTTCTGTTCTTCACTGCCTCCTCCTGTTCTTCACTGCCTCCTTCTCCTGTTCTTCACAGACACCACTTAAATCCATAAGGGTGAGAACCTCTCCACCAGCCACGTCTTCATCTCACCTGCCAGTCAGCACCCTCAGCTCCACCTGGAGCTCTCAAACTGGGTGTTTACCTTTAAAGTCTGCCTGGAATTTCTCTCTAACTGACTCCCCCACAGAGCTGACCACAGCCAGGGCAATGCTGCTGACCTACTTGCCCCAAGATAGTACAGGAAAGCAAAGTTTCCTCTGAACACAAAGAATTCATGTTTCCTCCCACCCCCGAGAAGGGAAAGGACTGCATTGAGATCAAGGCACATTTCCTTTTCCTGGTACAACCTCTCTGTGAGTATTTCTGGGCTTGGTCATCACAAGGCTGTCAGAGTTCTCTGGAGTCTGTGTTGGCTACCAACACCCACACAAGTGAGCACAGAGCTCCAAAACCCAGACAACAAATATATCCCCTGGTCCCTAACCGGCTATTTTTATTTAGGAGCTTTTTTGTGTCCATTCCTCCTCTTCTATAGAAGTCTTCTGCCACACATTTTGTGGATTTGTCCTTGCTGAGCTCATCATGGATTGATGTTGATCCTTCATTATCAATAATGCATCCCCTAGCTTTGCAGAGAGCATGAGCCAAGTTCAGTAGTTGTGTTTCTTCTTCTTAAGCCTCCAAGGGCCAGAAGAGTCCCTGGATGTCAGGTTGGATGGGGCTTGGAGCAACCTGGGCTAGTGGAAGGTATCCCTGCCCATGGCAGAGGGTTGGGACTGGATGAGTTTTCAGGTCCCTTCCAAGTTTCTCAAAGCTCAAGCCACCAAACCCCTTTGTATGCTGCTGCCTCACCACATTCAGTATAAACTCACATCCAGCCTGGCCTGGAACACTTCCAGGGATGGGCCAGCCACAGCTTCTCTGGGAAACCTGTGCCAGTGCCTCAGCAACCTCACAGGGAACAATTCCTTCCCAGTATTCTATTTAGTCCTTCCCTCTGGCAGTGGGAAGCCACTCCCCCTAGTCCTACAACTCCAAGCTCTTGTCCCAAGTCCCTCTGCAGCTGTCTTGGAGCTCCTTTATGTCAATCTTACGCCCCTTCATCATCACCCTTGCTCATTCTATGATTCTGAGTGTGATTCTAAATCTCTTCATGTCATTGCCTGAATTCTGAGGCGTCTTTAAAGTATACAGCCTTGGTGAATATTCCCCATCCCAGGAACCACATTTGTCCCCAATATCCCATGGACCCACTCTGGCAGTGTCTGGGGAGGAGGAGGAAGGATGGAGGAAAGCCCCCAACTGCCTCCATTTGTGTGTCTCTCAGCAGCACCACCCCATGTCCACCCCCAGCTTCTCCCCACAGCTCAGGGTGGGTGTTGCACCCTTTCCAAGGCAAAAATAAACTGCTTTTTCTGGTGTGGAGCACAGCCCAGCTCTGTCCTGCCTCCAGCACACAGATGCCATGGTGACAGACACCTTCCAAGATGACGAAAGCAAACAGGAACTCATGAATTTGTCTTTGAACGCAAATTAAATATAGGAACAACACAGGCTTGACATATGCTGCTGTTTCCTATTAGTAGCCTGGGCTTGAAGACTCCCCCACAGCCAGTCAAGCCCCCAACTTGTTCTGGGAGGAATTGCTCATGCTTAGAATCATAGAATCAGCAAGGCTGATGGTGAAGGGGCGTAAGGCTGACATAAAGGAGCTCCAAGAGAGCTGCAGAGGGACTTGGGATGAGGGCATGGAGTGGTAGGAGAAGAGAGAATGGCTTCAAACTGAAAGAAAGCAGGTTTAGATTGGATGTTAGGAAGAAATCCTTCTCTGTGAGGGTGCTGAGGCACTGGCACAGGTTGCCCAGAGAAGTTGTGGCTACCCCATCCCTGGAAGTGTTCCAGGCCAGGTTGGATGGGGCTTGGACCAACCTGGGCTAGTGGAAGGTGTCCCTGCCCATGTCAGAGGGTTGGAACAAGATGAGTTTTATGTCCTTTCCAAGTTTCTAAAAGCTCAAGCCACCAAACACCTTAGTGTGCTGCTGCCTCAGTATAAACTTACATTGCATTTGGCATTTCAAACAGATTTGCACTGATTTTCTACAGCTTATTCACACATCAAAGGTTGTGTCCTCTCTGAAAACCACAAACAACATCCTGCAGTGCCTGAGTACTCACTGACCATAACCATTCTGGTTTGGCTTTGGGAGTTAGGAGCACGGGGATGCTGCATTGCTCCATGATTCCCAAGCAGCATCCCCGTGAGACTGCAGTTAACCAAACACATGCTGCCCTGAAACACCCCAAATAACACCATTTCACTTCAAAACAGACACAGTGAGGACAACCCTGCAGCCCAGCAGGACACAGGGATGGAGTTTGTCCAGCCACATCCCTTCCCAAGTAGCCACAGCTTCCCTCAGGGAGCTGGAGGGCACCTCAAGGGTGACATGGCATGGAATGAAGTAGCTTTGTGGCCACAGACAAACCCTTTGTGGGCATTGTTTTTGTACATTGCCATTTGGATTTGCAGGTTTAACTATTTAAATTTAGCAAAATAATCCTTTGCTTAATTTAGAGAGGGATAAGGGGGAGGGAAATGGCAGGACACAGCAAGAGGCTGTGATTATGCTCTCATTAAAGCTCTTGTGTTGGCACCGGAGGTGGCAGAGGTGGAGGAGAGGGATAACAGCAGCATCTTCAAACTAATCCTCTCTTAGGTTGTGTTCATCATATTGGGCTCTGGCAGGCCCCAGTTTGCCATACTGAGCTTAGATGTTTACAGCAAGAAAAGCTACTGGGATGGCTCATCCTCTGCCAAAGCTTCCCTCTCTCCCTCACTGAGTCTTGGAGGAGCCCAGACCTCCCAAAAGTGTTCCTCACACCCCTAGGGTCCCAGCACAGGGACTGTGGTGCCATTGGTGCAAATGGCCATATCAACACCACTGAGGCTGCAGAAATGGTCATTACTGGTGGCCTAAGACACCCACAAAGACCATGTTCCTCCTTTCCTTTGTATAAACTGGAGAATAAAAGAGTTGGTCCTGCCCAAACTGAATTTCCTCTAAATTATCTGCTACAGGATGAAGGATGAATCACAGAATCACAGAATGATTTGGGTTGGAAGGACCTTAAGGATCATCTCATCCCACCCCCTGCCATGGACAGGGACACCTTCCACCAGCCCAGGTTGCTCCAAGCCCCATCCAACCTGGCCTGGAACACTTCCAGGGATGGGACATCCCAGCTTGCTGGGGCTGCTTTCCCTATGCCTATTCCAGCCTGGCAGGCACAGGAGAGCCAGTAAAACCCTTAAGATAAACAAAACCCAAGGTCACTAGGGATCCTCCTTATCTGTCCAAGAGCCTCTGGAATTTGGTGCAATCATCGAGGCTGCAGGGGAAAAAAATGACCTTTTCTAAACTGGTTTGGAAGGCACTTGGGTAAGGAATGCAAGGAGGGAAATAGCTGGAATATTTCAAATGCATTGAGTCCACAGAGCCCTGCTGGATCTTAATATTTATGCTGGTTCCTCTAAACACATTCAATCCTCAATTTCAACCATGCAGAGAAGCTTTTGCAGTGTTTCTGCCCCAAAATTCCTCCTGCTCATGATCTCTTTGGCAGAAGCACTGAGGTGTGGGGCCAGGGGGAGGAATCAGCCCCTTAATGAACTTTCAGCTTCATTAAGGATTGTCTTAGCAGCTTCAAGGGCCTCTGCTTAGCATTGGTGGGGGCTGAAGGTCAGTGCTAACAAGGCCTGGGAGGACTGTGCTCAGCACCAGCAGGATCACAGCTGATCCATCTCTGCCCAAGCTGAAATTGGGAATATTTAGAGCAAGAATCACCATTGAGGAATCTCTCCCAGGTTTTTGGTGCCCCCCAGGCAATCCAACTCACTCCTTTACCCAGGGCTGAGCATTTTTAGCCTGGGATCATAAATATCTTCCAGTGAATCATTTCTTATCCAACCCTATTAAATGAGAGGCACAGAAAATGGTTGGGAAAAATCAAGTCAGGCTATTCCTTGCACAGCAATTCAATCTCCCGTTCACCAGGAAGATTTACCTCCCTGGCACCACTCTCAGCTCAGCTCTGGGGTTGATTCAGGTTACACGTAATTAATCCCAGCCTAAAGTAGCCAGAACTGGGACACAGAGGGAACCAGGAGAGGGGAAGGTGCAATTACTGCTGAAAGAGATGTTGTTGCAGGTGCCCTTCAAAGGGGGAGATCAAGTCCCATCAATCTGCTCAATTACCAGTTAATTTGGAGCCTTCAACTGTTGCTGATTCCCAGGTCCCAGTCAAGGGCAATTATCTTTTGTTGTTTCGTATTCTCTGCATCTTTTGGAGCTGTTTGCATTTAGATGCAGCTCAGGTTTGCAACAGGAGCTGCTGCTGCTTTGCTTCTCTAATGATTTATGATATGCTTAATACAGCCCTTCACAGCAAGGCAATATTAACACAACAGCTCAATAAACATACCAAGAACAAAGTGTTCTTAGTTTAGTTTGGGCTTTTTGTCACTTCTAAATTTCAGGGATGAGGCCAAACTCCCTGCACTGCCTTCTCCAAAGCTTTTCCTTGGCTAGAGGCAGTGCTGGCTGTGTGGGATGCCAACAATGTTCTCTGGACATGTGTGTTTTCATGTCCCTTCGCTCTCCCATTCTGCCTTGGGTGGCATGAAAGATGGAGTTGATGCTCTTGGAGGTCTTTTCCAGCCCTGATGACTCTGTGATTCTAAGAGCTGTCCTTGCAATGGCATGACTGAGACTATCAACCCATTTCTGCTGGCCTCTCAGAGCATCTCCAGGTGGTTATCCCCAAACCTGGCTCAGGGTACTGCACCCATGGAGCAGCCCCATAGCCACAGAACCACAGACTCATTTAGGTTGGAAAAGGCCTCCAAGACCATCAAGTCCAACCTGTGACCAATCACCATCTTGTCAACTAGATCAGAGCACTAAGTGCCATGTGCAGTCATTCTCTGAACACCTACAGGGATGGTGGTGTTCACCAGCTCCCTGGGCAGCCCCTTCCAATGCTTAACAATCCTTTCCATGATGAAATTCTTCCTGATGTCCAACCTGAACCTCCCCTGGCACAGCTTGAGGCTATGTCCTCTGATCCTGTCACTTGTCTCATGTCCTGTCCTATTGCCTGTGAGCAGAGCCTGATCCCCACCTTGCTATAACCTCCTGTCAGGGAATTACAGAGAGCAACAAGGTCCCCCCTGAGCTTCATTTTATCCAGGCTGAGCCCCCCAGCTGCTCCTCGTAGGACTTACTCTGTAAGTCAGAGGAGCAACACAGGAGCCCATAGAAGCAGCAAAGTGTGTCAGAACTCACAGCTGCACAGGCACAGATTCCTTTCAAGCACCAGAGGAGAACTGCTTTCCAAAATAGATACGTGTGCAGAACAGACACCTGTGAGAGGAGGAATTGCTGCTAGAAGCTTTCCTTCCACCAGTCTCTGGGCTGCAGAGGACTAAACGGCTTGTAAACAGGGCAAGACCAGGGAAGTTCTACCTGTTACCACACCACACAGCTCTGCACTATTCAAGGGCTCATTACTGCCTTTTCCCCACTTGGTTTTGCAGCACACACTGAAGAGCCCAGAGATTTCTAATGGGCCATATTAGGAATGTGGTCACCAGGCACAGGGAAGGATTTTGGGCCTCATTTATATTCAAAGGGAGAAATGTAGCTTACAAAAACCCTCGATGACACCCAGAAACAGGGCAAAGATGTAACTCCAGCCAGTGGAGCTGTGAGGAGCCAAATCCCCTTCCCTGATGATAAATTAGACTTCACTTGCACCAGATGCAGCTCTTGCTATTTGTTTTCTGCATAAATCTACATATTAGCCTGAAAGCAACTGGATGTGCTTTGTCTTGTCTCAGTTCTGTCACTCACTGCTCTGTTCAGCTGCCTGCAGAGCTGGGTCCTCTGAGTGCAGCTTCACTCTGGCAAAAAGCCCTGGTTTGGGGCTTTTTCAGCCCAAAATGTGCAACCAGGGAGCAAAAGGCTGTGACCAAGTAATGACTTTACTGCATATGATCACTGCTGCTGCTCATGATCTTACTTCTTCCACTGGTCATTGATTTCCGCCAGCAGGGATGGCCCAACCCAGCCCTGAGTGATGGGCAGAGTTTTGGGGGCTTATAGCACCCAAGGAAAGGTATAGGGACAAGCTGGGGTGAGTGCTGAGCCTGTGTGACCCAGTACTGCAAACAGGAGAGCCACAGGTCTGGTTCTGCAATTTCATAGGATCCCAGACTGGGTAGGGTTGGAAGGACCTTAATGCTCTTCTCATTCCACCCCTGCCATGGGCACGGACACCTCCCACCAGAACAGGTTGCTCCAAGCCCCATCCAACCTGGCCTGGAACACCTCCAGGGATAGGGCAGCCACAGCTCCTCTGGGCAACCTGTGCCAGGGCCTCACCATCCTCACAGTAAAAACTTCTGCCTAAGATCTAATCTAAAATTCCCTCTTTCAATTTCTTCCCATTACTCCTTGTCTTGCCACTGCAGTTCCTAACCAAGAGTCCTCATGCAGCTTCCCTGGAGCCCCTTCAGCTCCTGGCAGGTTGCTCTGAGGTCTCCACACAACCTTCTCTTCTCCAGGCTGAACAGCCCCAGCTCTCTCTAGAGAAGGTGCTCCAGTCCTCTGATTAGCTTCGTGGCCTCCTCTGGACTTGCTTCAACAGTTCCGTGTCCTTCTGATGTTGGGGCCACCAGAGCTGTGTGCAGCACTCCAGGTGGGGCTGTGTGGTGTGTAATTTGTTGCATGATGCAGAAGGGCTCTCTGCTGCTGGGATGAGTGTTGGGAATGGCTGTTGGAGCCCTGCAGCTGCAGTCTGGCTGGGAGAAAGCCCCAGCATGGACAGACAGTGGGTTAGCCCCAGGAGCCTTATTCCCTATGAAGGATGGAGGTGGGTACATGCTTGAGGTGCAGGTGGTGGGAGGAATATTCCTCAATCTGAGGCAGAAAAGGTGGAAAGGATAGGTCTGGAATATAATTATCTAATTAACTGCTGAGCACATTTGTTTTCAGCTTTTCTTAATCTCCTTTAACTCTATTGGTGTCAAGTGAAATTATTTCTAATTGTTCTTCCAGAACACACCTGAGGAATCTATGGGTCTCCCTATAAGATCTTCTGAAACAAAATTCTGGGAGATAATTTGTTTTCCTCTCCTCTAAGGAGCCTTATTTAATATCTGAGCACTAGAAATTGGAGTGATGAAGGAAATTACAAGTTATAACACAAGTTACAAGTTACAACAATTACTGCAGTATATCTGGGATGAAATCAACCTCATCCTACAGCCACAGGGAGAACCTGCCCCTCACTTGGCTTGTTTTGCTCCTTCCTAAGATCCCATCTATGCATCCCAGTCTTCCTGCTGTCCCAGAGCCTCTCCCTGGGAAGACTCAGGGCTAATCTCTTTGCCGGGGATAATGAGGGAAAGTACCTCCACCCTGGCTCACTGGGTGAGCACTCAGGTGCAATGAGGGATGGTTTGAGGCTGAATTTCACTGCTGGAACCAACCTTTATTCATTGCACAGGACGGAAGCAATACCTACAAGCAGCTGTGGAGGAAAGCACCCAGAGGAGTCACCAGCACTGGCAACAGCCAAGAGCATGTGAATACCAACTGTCCCCACTCCCTCTGCTCTTGTAAAACCATTGTACATCACAGGGATGGATGCAGAAAACCTTGGAAAAGTGGGTTTAAATCTGGTGAATGAATGGTAAGGTCTCACAGGTGGGACTGAATGCTGGGAGGGGGTTTGGAGTCTCCCAGGCACCAATGACTCAACCACCCCACCTGGATGGAGCATCTTCCTGACCTCTCCCCTCATAGGACAAAGCCATTTCCCGTGGCAGAAAAGCCACATTATTTGCAGGGATAGAGAAACACATGCATTTCCCCACCATGAAAAGCTAAAAACCACAAATCCATGTCCCTGAGTGCTCCCACTGTGCAGCAGCAGGTCAAGAGATGCTGCTGGATTTGGTTCTGGGGTAGGAAAAAATAGAAAGAAAATTGCCATGACATATTCCTCAGGAGAAAAGATCTATTTCTGATCCAAGCAGGATTTAAACAGAGGTATTGCTGGGTACTCCCAGACTCTAACCCACTTAGGCAAAGCTACAGGCACAGAGTAATGTCACTGCTCCTGGCTGTGTTCACCAGTGACATACAGCATGACACAGCGGGATACTACAAGACTGACCTGTGTTGTCACAGAGGGACAACAAAGAACACATTAAAGGCTGGATTAGCAGTACAAGGGAGAGTTTCCAGGTCTCTAAGGATGTATCCCTGGCAGGTTGTGAACTGTTAGGGCAAGCTCTGAACTGGGGTGGGTAAACAGATCCTCCCTAGTCATGGGAACAAAGAGCTGGAGGCTGTGAGATGTGCAAGGGACACAGAGCCATAGAATCATCAAGGTTGGAGGAGAACTCTAAGATCATCCAGTCCAACCATTAACCTGTCATTGCTGTAACCCCTAAACAATATCATCCAGATGCCTCTTAAACACTTCTAGGGATGGTAACTCCACCACCTCCCTGGGCAATATTCCAGGGCCTGAACACCCTCACACAGAAAACATTTCTCCTAACATCCGATCTGATTCTACCCTGTCTCAGCTCAAGGCCATTCCCTCTAGGCCTCTCCCTGCAGCCATGGCAGGAGAGACCATCCCCCACTTCTCTCCAGCCCTGTCAGGGAGTTGCAGAGAGCCAGGAGGTCATCCTTGAGCCTCTTCTCCAGGCTAACCAAGCCCAACTCCCTCAGCCCCTCCTCATGTGCTCTAGCCCTTTGCTGCCCTCACTGCCCTCGGCTGGACTCACTCCAGTGCCTCAATGGCCTTTTTGCAGTGAGGAGCCCAAAGTTGAACACAGCACTGAGCTGTGACCTCCCCAGTGCCCAGTCCAGGGGGATGATCACTGCCCTTGTCGTCAGCCTATGGATCAAGTCTGTCCAGGTCTCTCTGTAGAGCTTTCCCACCCTCAGACAGATCCACACTCCTGCCCAACTTAGTGTCTGTGCACATTTCCTGAGGGTGCACTCAATCCCCAAGTCCAGATGATCAACAGAGATGTTAAACAGGACTTGCCCCAATGATGAGCACTGGGAAACACCACACATGACAGCCCCAGTTGGTGGCCAAGTGACACTGCGACAGCCAACACACTCTGTGTACCCCCAGCAGCATCCTGCCTTCTGCATAAGGCACAGTGACAGGCAATACAGTTCTTTAACTCCATCTGACCCCCTGGGACATGAGTAGGTCTCCTGCTTGCAGCCACGAAGAGGATTAGCACTGACATAAGCTCCTGGTATTGCCTGACCTGAGCCTTGTGATGCAGTGAAGAAGAAAAGCACTCAATGTGATAGAGATGTTACTACTGAAGGCATCTCCCCCTAGTCCTGTTCCCAGGGAGGTTTCAAGGTAGAGATGAAAAATCAGGATGCATTTGAGGTAGTTTGGTTCAGCCCTGTGCCTCATAGGAGAGACTGACTCCCAGACTGAGGCAGCTCCAGCTCCCTCCAGTCATTCCAGGAAAGTATCTTGAACAAACCAGCTGGATCTATTGAAATGCCTTAATAATCAACATCTCCAGCTCACAAGTGGGAGATTTAATCCAGCTCTCCACAGTTTTTATCTGTTTATTTTGCAGGAAACTCCACCTTCAGCTGCTCCCCTGCTGCCAAGTGGGTGGGTTGGGCATTGACTGTGGGACCAGCAGTTACATTGTTCTGCAAGACAGCCAGGTAGTAGGGCTAAGGCTCAGGAGCACCTTGCAGGGTACAAAGCCTACGTTAAATGGAAGAAAACCCCCAAAGTCAACTCACAAGACAAACAGAGATTATATAATCTATCTATCTATCTATCTATCTATCTATCTATCTATCTATCTATCTATCTATCTATCTATCTATCTATCTATCTATCTATCTATCTATCTATCTATCTATCTATCTATCTATCTATCTATCTATCTATCTATCTATCTATCTATCTATCTATCTATCTATCTATCTATCTATCTATCTATCCTCATTCCTGGAAGTGTTCCAGGCCAGGCTGGATGGGGCTTGAAGCAACCTGGGCTAGTGGAAGGCATCCCTGCCCATGGCAGATGGTTGGAACTAGATAAACTTTAAGGTCCTTCCAATCCAAACCATTCTATGAGTCACAGAATCAATCAGGTTGCAAAAGATCTCTGAGATCATCAAGTTCAACGTATGACCTAACACCACCATGTCAACCAGACCATGGCACTAAGTGCCACATCCAGTGTCTCCTTAAACACCTCCAGGGCTGGTGACTCCACCACCTCCCTGGGCAGCTCCTTCCAGTGTCTAAACACCCTTTCTGTGGAGGAGTTCCTCATGTCTAACCTAACCCCCTGATTCTTTCTATGACTCTCTGATTTATGCCCCCATGGCTTGTACTGCATCCAGGTCATCAGCAATAGGTTTGTGCTGCTGGATTTCCCCCTGGAACTGGAAGTCAGTGAAACAGAAAGCGACTAATCCTCTTAGCAGGGCTGGCACCAGCTGCAGCCCGTGCTGGGCTCCAATAAACACCAGCAGCTCAGCTCAGCAAGCTCTGGTTATTAATTACAGCACGGAAGGAGAATTGAGCATGCTTAGTGCATGGCTGCCTGGGCTGGGACAGAGATGGCCTAAAACAGCTCTCAGGGAGAGAAAAAGCCGTGTCTTGAAGGTGGCATTGAGTCAGCACTGTCTCGGTGGTGGAGGATGGACCTTGCTGGACACCTCAGTGTGGTGGCAACCAGTCCCCAGTGCCTCTGCTTGATCCAGGGATCACCACAGATGCCTCCATAAACCAGGGCATGGGATATGCTCCTGAAAGCCCAAAGCTGCTTTTCCCTGGGGCTGGTGGGGCTGGAAACATCTGACATGTTGCCTTTGCCCTGAGAGCCCATGGTGTCATAGAGCTTGACTTTTGCTTTGCCCCCAAACCAAATTCCTTTCTCATCCATAGTGTCAAACCCTCCACCAAGTACAGCCCAAGTGGTGCTTGTAAGGCAATAAGGTTTTGAAATTGGAAGCTGAGCTTCATCACTTTTCCAAGTTGACTTTTCACCTACAATTATTCCCTCCAAGGAGGGTCAACAAGTACCCTGGTTTGTGGGGATGGGATTTCTGGGGGTTCAAAATTGCTCTGCTCTCAAAGGGAAATCTTTGCTTGTTTTAAACACAGAATTCAGGAGTTTGCACTGCATTTTCTCCTGAGAAAAAGCAAGAAGCCTCCCAAAACTGCATGGGACAAGAGAAATAACATCCTCAGCTCCCTCCCTGCAGACCAGCCAGGGAGAGGGACCCACAGCACCCACCCAGCAGCTCTCACTGTGCTCCTCAAATAACTAATTTCTCTTTTAGCACACTTGATAGCCTTTCCATTTAACAGGGAACACCCATCATGATTGAGAATGTACTTAAGATAAAGGAGCTTGACTGCATAAAACAGAGAATTGCTTCCATAGGCACAAACCAGAGCATTCCACTGGACTGGCAGATAAAACTGTGTGTGTCTCTAAGGGATATGAGGCTTAAAAATAGTCTGCTTTGTCTCAAATGCTTTTAAAGACAGCTCAAGATTATAACACACCATAAGAGTTTTCCTCTTCTGGTTCGGGTATTTTACCAGGTTTTTGGGTAGAAATAAACAGGAATATTGCTGGCACCCAAGGAAGCACAATTCCAACATTCCAGGCCTTGCTGCAGGGAAGAGGATCCCTCCAGGCTGCCCAGCTCTGATGATAGATACCCTATGATCCTCGTATCCTTGGCTGAAGAAAGTACTTCTTTCCAGAAGCTGTTTTTCCCATATTTCCTATATTTTCCATGCCTGGATGCTTTGCAAGACAAACTAGTGATGCTGGAGCATGGGCACACAGGTGCCCAGGGCAGGGCTGCTAGCAGCTCCCTCCCCTCTCCACCTTCATCCAAACAAAACCCATGGAGTTCCTAGGCTGCAGCACAACTGGAGAGAGAGATTATCCTCAGAATGATCTTAGGGAAGCTGTTCATCCACCAGGAATTAATAGTGTGCAGCTCTTGGCTTCTGAGGCTAAAGGAAATTAGAATAA
The DNA here is from genome assembly GCF_000695815.1 of Acanthisitta chloris. NCBI lineage: Eukaryota > Metazoa > Chordata > Aves > Passeriformes > Acanthisittidae > Acanthisitta > Acanthisitta chloris. Next base: position 17,618 of record NW_008658752.1, read on the forward strand.
TTCTTGTGGGCTTGGGAGGAAAATCCCTTCCAACGCTGAGGCAGGACAGATGGACAGCACAGACCACTAGCTCTTCCCATTTCCAGACAATAAGCTTATTAGTGTGGCTGGATGCTCAGGGACTCCACAGGATCCTGTTTAAGGAGGTCAGAGGTAGAGGTGGGCAGGGAGAGCTGCCACAGATCCAATTAGGAATGACTTTCACAGCTCCTTTGCTTTTTTGCTGTGGTTATTCATGCTCTGCAGGGATGGGGAGAATGGAGGAGCATTGGTCCCCTCTCCCTCAGCCCCATCAGATCTGGAACCCCATTGAACTGGAGGACTGCTCCCTCTGGGCTGGATCTTGGATCAGGCAGAAGGAGCATTGCATCTTCTCCCTCTCCATCCCAGGCACTATATCCTTAGCAGTAGCATCAGCGTTCTGCCCTGGGGAACCTCCAACATCCCTCAAGAGATGCTACGCACAGCTGAGGAGCAACAACTCCCTCTCTGCAGCTTTCCTGCTCCAGAAAATGCTTGACAAATGTCAGTTCCCTTGTGTCCTTGTCTCTGGAAAAGGGGACAAAGCAGGAGCAGGGACAAGTTGTGCTGTGAGGAGCCCAGAAATGCAATTTCCCTGGAGTAGTCACAGCTTTGCAGAGATTTAGGATGCAAAGAGAGCTCAGGAGCTCCCAGGCTGTGTGTACCAGCTTTCCAGGGATCACACATGGAGAGGAGGGATACTTCCTGAGGGTACAGCTGATTTTTCCAGGCAGTAGTGAAGCACAGCATCACTTCTCCTCTATGCACAGCTCCAGCATTGCTCGTCCACATAGAGTCCTGCCAGGGCTCAGCCTCAAAGGGCTGTTTAATTCTCTCCCATAAGACTGATTCTAATTTTCCCTGGTCCTGGAGTACTGGCCATGCTGGGGCTCCCACCAGATATCCCAGACTGGAGAGGTGAATGGCACATGGAGAATCATTTTCCCCACAAACAAGATTGGAGCCACATTTTCTCATCATGAATTTCACTCAGAATTATCCAGAGCTGTTTGTGTTAACTTGCCTGTCCAAGTCATTAAACCAAACTCCTGTGGCTCCTGGCAGTGTGACCAGCAGCACCCACACACCACATTCTCCCATGGCACTTCAGCCACTCAGCAGCTTTGGCCCTTCTGAGACAGTAATGACCCAACTGACTCATTTTTTGAGCACTAACACCCTGCTGAAATGAGCCACGCACACGTCTTGCCCAAACCTGTTTAAAAGAGAGCCAAAGGACATCAGGGGGAGCTGTCTGGGGTGGACACCTCTCTCCTGGGCACCCCTCAATATATCTCTGAGCTACAACATGTGCATGGAGCAGCTTCTTCCCTCTCATGAAGGGGGGAAATGAGGTGCAGAGCAGCACCTGAAGCCAGAGCCTAGGCAGGGCCCCCCAGAGCTGTGCTGTGCTGCAGAAGGGCTGCACATCTCATCTAACCCCAGAGCACATGGACCCTTACTGAGGTCTCTCACCTCCCTCCCTTCTCTGCACACTCACTGCTTGTTTGAAGCTGCTGAGTCACAGTCCCAGCCCAACACCCCAAAGAAGTGTGACATTGCCAGGGTATCACTTACACCCTAAAAATAGTCCTGGAATAATTCCCTTTCAAATCTCCAAAGCTTCCTTAAGGTCCCACCAAGAAACCTGTCACCTGCCCTTGATATATTCTTTAAGAACCAAAAAGTCTATGTAAAACTCATCTCTAAATCAAGTTAAGATCAAATACATAGACTTAAGATCACTTAGGATCTCTCCCAAGGATCCAATATTTGTTCTTGTAGCTGTTGCTGTTGCAGATTAATAACACTCACTAACATTTTGGGCTGCTGAACTCAGACTGGAAACTGTGGTGCATTTGGAGAGGTGAAGCACAAGCCAATACATTTAAGATTATTAAGGAATGCTGCATAGCCCTTATTAATAATTAATGTCTTCATAAATGTCTTAATAAATAAATAAAGGTCTTAATAATCAATGTTTTTCCAAGCTGCTGAAGAGCAGCAGGAGATGAGTTCAGGCTGAGCTGGAGCTCTGGAATCAGACACGCAAGTTCTTCACTATCCTTTACCTTCCTCCCTGGTGCCTAGAGAAATCCTGCTTGCTCCAGCAAGATTTTTGAGGGTATTATTTAAAGGTTCTGTCCCCAAACTATGTTTCTACAGAGGTGGCTAAAGGATAAACGAGCCTGGCTAGCAGGAAAGCAGAGCTCAGCCTGTGAAAGCACCCGATTTGCAGCATACTCACATTCATCTTCCACTCCAGGCTCCTCTGTCAAGCCATTGTGTGAGGATTCCCAGGCACTTGTCGGGATCTGGAGCCTTGTGCTGGCTGCCTAAGGCTCTTCTCCCTCCTTCCCCTGCTCTCCACTGCCCATTCCTCTGGGACTTGCCAGTTGAGTCGAAAAATCGACTTGGAATTCCTTTGGCATCGAGGATTGCAGCTGAACTCTGCCCACAGCTGCAGTGCCAATTGCTTCTGATCAAATCTCCTCTGTGAGCAACCAGACAGTGCTTGAACTCCCCTTAACCCTCTGGATGGATGGAGAGCTCTCCACAGCACTGGGAGAACAGGATGCTGCTCTCTCCAACAGCCTTTCCTTTCACATTCCTCGACCTTGCAGGGGAAATCCTGTCTCCTCTGAATGATTCATGCTCCTAGCCGTGCTGCCAGCTCCAGCAGACATTCCCAAGCATTCATATCTCAGGACTTCTGATCCTTTTGGGCTTCTTTTCTTCTGCATCACTTTCAAAATCACACCCTTATGGATCTATTAATCAGCATTCATCTGATAGACTCAATACAAATCTTTCTCCATCCTATTGCATGTCCATCCTGGTGGGAAGCACCACTCCAACAGCTCTGGGAGCAGGGAGAGTGTGGCTGCTTCCCTAAAGCAGTGCAGACAGTGTTGGAGCTCATGCTGTTGGCAGCAGTTCCCAGCCTGCAATCCTGCCTGGTGATGGAATGCAGAGGAGGCTTCCAGCCTCAGAAGGAAAAGCCCTGAGGAAAGTAACTGTGCTGTGAACTTCAGAAAGAGCTTGGTTTTGTCCTCGTGGAGTAAAGCTGATGGCAAATTGTGGTGTTCTTGATGGTGGTGGTCAGGGAAGTCTCTGCTCCTCACGATGCTGCCTGGTGGGTGCATCCCTCCAGCTCACAGAAGGACATGTCCCTGGAATTTTGCCTACTGATGCTCTTTATGGCAATCCCAGACCTGCTCTGGAGTCTGAAAGTGGATTAAACTGCTCAGAGGATCCTCACCTCTTCCTCACTGACACCTGGGGTGCCTGAAGCTGTTCCACAGCAGCCAAATCCACCACTCCCCTTGGATCTGATGGGTCTGCTCTCTCCCATGGACAACACCTATAAACTGGAAGTGGGATGGAGCAATTAGCTCATCCGAGAGGCTAATCCTTCCTCAGCTCCCACTGCTTGACACAAGGCTGGAAGACCTGCAGTTCCTGCCCTGTTATCTGAAGAGCAAAGTGCCATTTCAAGCAGCAGGGAACTCCTGCCAATGAATCCACAGCCTCAATTCATTGCTGTTATTAGCACTTCTATTATTTGCCACGTTTAAGGTGGGTTCATTGCTAAGTCTGAGCTGTGAGTGTGAGAGGAGAAGGGTCAGGGCCCTTTCCAGTGTGGGATTAAGACATTCTCTAATAGGTTTCGGCTAATTCCTTATGAGATTGGAGCACAAACAAACACATCTCTGCAGCTAAGAAGTTTTCCCTGATTCCATCATCCTCTTGCCATGCTCATCCTTTAAATACATCTCAGCCAGTGCTCACATTCCCCCAAATCATCACCCTGAAGTGGCTATGAGCACACTGCCTTCCTTGCTCCCTCTGAGCACATCCCAGTGCCTACAGCAAGGAGGGAGTGATGGGTTTGGCTTGGGTTGAAGCAAAGCTGTATCTCAGGGAAGAGGCAGCTCTAAGATGAAGAGAGTTTGATGTCTCCCTTTGCCTGCAGCTGCAGGGCTGTGCTGCTGCTCCTGCCTGAGATGAGGCACTGGAGGCAGCCTCAGCAGCCCTGGATGCTTTGTGAGCCACAATCTCACCCTTGTGTTGGTGCATTTGCATTTGAAGCTGCTATTAACCACCAGGGGAAGGAGGAGTCTGTGCAACATTCGGAACAGCAAAAGAGGATGAGAGTCACCCAAAGAAAGGCTGTGAATGAGCTGATTGCACCTGGCGGTGCTGGACCAACACAATTCCCCAGCAGCTAAATCAGCAGCCATGGAGATATTTTAGGGCTGGGAGTGCTGTAGCTCCTGGGAGGTGCACTGGGGAAAAGTCAAGAGCATCTTTTGCCTGAGCTGTGGCACATGCCTGGGCATGGGGAGCCACAGGGATATGGGAATGAGGCATGGGAGGGGTGGGAATCTCTGCAGATAGCTGGAAGCCACCTTGAAATGATGTTCAATTCTGCCATGCTGAGTCACCCCAGGACTCCTGTGTTAAAGCTGTCAGGGTGAGGTAGATGTCAGAATGCTACACCCTGTGCACCACAGCTGCTTCAGCCACTCCAGTTCCCTCTCCCTACTGTGGTCCTCACCACCTCACCTGGGAAATCCTCATCCTCAGGGCCCAAACTGGCACTTCTTCCTCTTGCCCTTCCATTTCCACACCAGCTCAAACACCACCCTCATTTCCCTTCACCCTGAGGTCCCAGAAGCTGATGCTTGCTCTCAGCTATCACCCGCTTCAGAGAAAGGCAAACACCAAAGGACTGGATGTCATCTAGAAGACACCTGGGCAACACATTTGGCCTGGACTCTGCAAGAGGCTGTTTGTCCCTGCAATGTGCCATTTGGATGGTTACTGCCTCTCACACCTCTGTGCTTGAAGCTCTTCACCAAAGAGGTGAAGGCTGAAGGAGCTTGAGACTGGCTTGAAGGACACAGAGCCAAAGGTTCCATCTCCTGTGCCACCCTCACCTTTCACATGCAGAAAGGAGGGGAGGAAGGGATGGCAGGAGGCAGCAGAAAGATGTGGACTGCCAAGAAATCACCAGGACAAGGCACTGCAGGCCCAGGAGCTCCTAGACCCACACCTACAGCCCCATGAGCACAGGCACCTCTGGCAGCAGCCACCCAAACCCCACCTCAGCATTCAGGGCATGATCACTGAAGGAAACCTGCCCTGTCTTTCAGTTTTGTTTAATCAAAAGGCTGCACTAAGTTGACTTGACATTAATTGATAACTCAGAGGACTTGCCCTGGAGTAATCTGCATACATATTTCATTGAGTCACCTTTAAAACTGCTGAGACAACACTGCTGGACAGGCCAAACGGGAAGCTGAGATGGCTCCTGCCTTTTGGGCTCCTTTGATGTGGAGATGAGTGCATGTGGCACCCCCTGAGCTGCAGGAGAAGGGTAGCACTGCCTAGGGTCATTTCAGGGGACATGGGGACCCTAACTGTGAGGAAATCCCATTCCCAGAGCTACAGAAATGTCGTGGGAGAGAATTCAAACTTGGCCCAATTTGCAATAATAAGTCACCCAGAAATAAGTCATGACTTTTGCTAGAAACCATTTGAGTCACCGCTGTCCCACCACATGAGGGGACATTGGCTTCCCCTTCCCACTGTGCCACCAAGTTAGAGGTGGGTGGGTGAAGCCTCAGCATCTCCAGCAGCATCATCCACTCCTGTGCCACTGCCAAGGACTCGGGTACCAGCAGCTTTGCACAGCAGCACCAGCTCCAGAGCTCCCAGCAGCTCCACCACCAGCATCCCAAATCTAAGCCTTTCTCTGTCCCATACAGCAGAGCAAACCCACCAAGCAGCACCCAAAATCCCTTCTCACCAGCAGCAGCCTAAATCCAAGCCTGTCCACATCCCCCACAGCAGAGCAGACCCACAAAAAACTTCATCCAGAATCCTTTCTCAGCCTTTGCTGCTCATGTTCAAGGTAGGAGGGACAGGAGACAAACCAAACCTCACCCCTTGCTGCCTTCCAAGCCTCTCCCTGTCACCCTGGCAAGAAAAGCAGCTCTATAAAGTTCACAGGTTTCCTGCAGTTCCTTCTGTTTTAATTAAATCCCACTGTCAGTTTTATTTACTGAAGATTTTGCCTCTCACTCTGCTCACATTGGAGCTGGATAATTAACACCAGTCATTATGCAGTTCCCCAGAGGTTTCCAAGTTGGCAGATTTTGGTTTAAGCCATTTGAAGCTTTTAGAACCCTATACTAAAAGTTTTGCAAGTAAAACTATATCATTTACTCAACTGAATTTGTTCAGCACAGCTGTGTCCTTGCACAAGCATGGCTTGACCCTGTTAAACCTCTTCCAGCTTAGTGCTGAAGGATATGTTCTTCCCACATCTACTCTGTCAGACATCCAGGGGTTAACTATGCTGTAGCCTTTTATTGCCTTGTTTTAGTTCACTCTTACAAGCATATTGTGCAGTTTAATTGGCAGGTAGGCAGAAGGGCAGATTAAAAAGCATTAACATTTATGGCAAGCTCTGTTTATATGCTGCTATTTAGTCCTGGTTGAGTGTGGTTCACAAGAACATGTTGGGTTTACTGTGACAGCTTTTAAATGTGTCACTGCAATGGGGCTTGGTTTATTCCCTTGGTGGATATGGGAAAGATTTATTTAACAGGCCTGATCTGAAGTCAGGGGGGGTTGGAGGTAGGTGATCTTTAAGGTCTTTCCAACCCAAACCATTCTATTAGTCCATTAAAGTCAAACCCTCTGAGTTCAGAGAAATGAGCAGCTTCAGGGCCAGGACTTAAGATGAGTTCATGCAAAATTCAATAGCAACATAGCCCCTTCCAGTGCCTAAAGGGGCTCCAAGAGAGCTGGAGAGGGACTTGGGAGAAGGGTCTGGAGGGACAGGACAAGAGGGAATGGCTTCCCCAACCCAAACCACTTCTTCCCTGTGAGGGTGGTGAGGCACTGGCACAGGTTGCCCAGAGCAGCTGTAGTTGCTCCATCCCTGGGAGGGCTCCAGGCCAGGCTGGATGGGGATTGGAGCAACCTGGTCTAAGTGGAAGGTATCCCTGCCCATGGAAGAGGGTGGAACAAGATGTGCTTTAAGATCCCTTCCAACACAAACCAGTCTCACACCCTTCCTCTGCCACATTTCCATCCCCTAGTCCCATAAACTGGTTTTACTGTGGCAGTAAATCCTGTGTGGGTTTAACACATCATCCCAAACTGCCCAGAGCAAAGTGCTTCCAAAACAGCTCCATTATTTACTCAAGTTATTAGCTGTCCATAATGGCATTGGTATGGAAACTAAGATCTGAGAGAGTAATGACTCCTCTATAAGTCCTCTCCATGGTTCATTAGCCTCATGGACAGTGCCAGTTCCTGCAGGACTGGGTGTTTTGGAGTGAGCTGCAAAGCCTCTTATGCTTCCTCCTTCTCTTCCACTAGAACTGCCTTGGCAGCCAGTACTGGGCATGACTCTCTGGTACCCACAAGAATGTCCTTTTCTCATTCACTAGCCCCCATTCCATGAAACAACCAAGCCTGGGATAAAGCAATTCCAGAAGAGCACAACATGAGCAATAACAGCTCAATCAGTCATTGTAATTAAGCTCCAGGAGGTTGATAGACAGCAGTCACTGCTGAAAGATGAGTATAGCTTCATAACCCCTTTCTAAAATTGCCTTCTCAAGGTTACACTCAAGGAGATCAACCTAATTCCTCAGGCATAAAATATTTTAGGAGTCTATTCCAACCTTGACATGTCAGGCTGTGATTAATCACAAATTTGATTGCAAATGTCTTCTCAGAAAGAAATATAACTGTATGAAACTGTTTCTGCTGCCAGGGCAGGAAGTTCAGGCTGGCTGAGCTCCTAATTACACACTTGTAGACCAACTTGTGGTAGAAACAGCATCAAAAAGACAATTTAGAAGAGGTTTTCCATGATGTTATCACTGTAGGATCCTTCTTGCCTTATCAGAGCCTGACAAACCTGCCAGGGAAGTCAGCTTGGCTCTACAATGCATCAGAGCTACTTCCACCCCACCTGAAGCTGTGATGCCTCATCCCTGAAAGTGTTCAAGGCCAGGCTAGACAAGGCTTGGAGTAATTTTAGATTAGATTAGGCAGAAGTTGTCCCTGTGAGGATGGTGAGCCACTGGCACAGGTTGCCCAGGGAGGCTGTGGCTGCCCCAACCCTGGCAGTGTTCAAAGCCAGGTTGGATGAAGCCTTGAGCAACCTGTTCTGGTGGGAGGTGTCCCTGCCCAGGGCAGGAGATGGGAGCAAGACAGTTCAATCCGAGCCAGTGTGTGATTCCAGGATTCACTCGGACCAAATTACTGCTGTTTGCTTATAAAAATGAAGTCAGGCTTTGTGCTAAAACAGTACTGAACATCCCTAGAGTAAATTCATCCCCTGCTAGCAACCCCCACCTGTCTATCCCATCCCTGCCAGCATCCAGGGCTGCTGAATACAAATGGGCTGAGGATAAATGTTTCCAGGCCTTGGGAGATTTAACTTCTAAAGCCATGTTTTATTTCTCCCAGCTGCTTTTCAAATGTGTGTGTCACTTCATTTTCACATCTTTGTATTGCTTTGGGCTTTGAAATCTCTTCTTTGCTGGCTGAAGCTGAGCTTACACTAAGCCACCACTATCAGCCAGTCAAAATTAATGCCAAGGATTCCCAAGGAATATTTTCTTCATCAAAAGAGATCATTGCAGAAAGATCCTAATAATTCTTTGTCCTTTGTAACAGTATTAGGATGGAAAAGTATTAAACAGCAATTATGTCTTATCTGGTATGTAAATGGCTCTAATTTGAATGGATGAATGAAGTATGTGGCTAATATGGCTCAAGTGAGCAGCACACCCAGTTGTGCAGGTAGTGCACTTTGCTGGAGCTCAAACGGTTCACCACAAACAGGTTCAATGGGTCCAGCATGCCAAGAGCTGCCTTCACTGGGCATGATGGTCAGGAGTCCCAAGGGCTCCTGGTAGGGTGGATGGGGCTGTAAGACCTCCTGTCAGGTCTCCTGACCTTCTCTGCTACTCCCTGGCAGTGGTGCATCAGCTAGAAATCAAATGGGAAGCTGGTTCTCAAAGGCAAAATTGTCCATTTAATTCATTACAGTCAACATTTCTAAGGAGGTTTTTGGGGTTTCTAAAGGTTTTCTGAAACCCCAACAGCAGAAGGATGTGGAGCTGCTGGAGAGAATCCAGAGGAGACCACAGAACCAGGCTGGGAGAGCTGGGCATGCCCAGCCTGGAGAAGAGAAGGATCTGAGGGGACCTTAGAGCCACTTCCAGTGCCTAAAAGGGCTCCAAGAGAGCTGGAGAGGGACTTTGGACAAGGGATGCAGAGACAGGACAAGGGGGAGTGGCTTTAAGCTGAAGGAGGGGAAATTTAGGTTAAATATACAGAAGGAATTCTTCCCTGTGAGGTGCTGAGGCACTGGCATAGGTTGCCCAGAGCAGCTGTCGCTGCTCCATCCCTGGAAATGTCCCAGGCCAGGTTGGATGGGGCTTGGAGCAACCTGGGCTAGTAGATCTACAGGCTCTGTGGATGGCAGAAAATTGGGGCAGGAAAGGCTTTCCCCTTCTCCAAGCCAACCCATTACTCAATCACAGACTAATCTTCCAACCACTAGTCCTGTGCTGCCTGATGCCTTCTACATTTGAAGTTGTCAACATTTACTTTTCCTTACCAAAGCTTGGAATTCTTCCCCTCCATCAGGATGAAAATATTCTCTTAGGTAACACTAAGCCTGTTGTGAATGCTCCACTCCTCTTTCTTAATGGACTAAAAAGAAGCTGTTAAAGTTTCAAGAGCAGATGTTGGGTTGCTCTGCATCCTTACAGGAAATTCAGGCTGACACTTGGAAAGAGAAGATCCCCAGAGAGGTGTCCTCAGTGCTCTGCTTGGAGTCTTCCATGGAGGTCTATAGAAAATGTGTTAGATAAGCAGCTGATAAGTGTGTGCAAAGCATTACCTGCAAGTAATGCCTGCAAAAACTTGCCTGATGGATTTGGTGGCCTTCTATTGATGGGGCCACTGAATTTGTGGATGGGGCAGAGCAACTGATATCATCTACTTGAATTTATGCAAAGTGTTTGACACTGTCCCACATTACATCCTTATCTCCAAATTGGAGAGCCATGGATCTGATGGATGGACCACTCAGTGGAGAAAGAACTGTCTGGACAGTCACAAACAGAGTTGTGGTCAGCAGCTCATTGGCCATGTGGAGGCCAGTGATGAGTGGTGTCCCTCAGGGGTCAGTGCTGGGTCCAACAGTGTTTAACATCTTTGTTGGTGACATGGACAGTGGAATTGAGTGCACTCTCAGCAAGTACACTGACCACCACATCAAGCTGTGTGGGGCAGTCACAGCTGGAGGGAAGGGATGTGCCATCCAGAGGGACCTTAACAAGCTTGAGAGGTGGAACACTGCAAACCTCATGGAGTGCAAGGTCCTACATCTGGGTCATGGCAATCCCAGGCACAGCTACAGGTTGGGTGGGGAAGTAATTGAGAGCAGCAATGAGGAGAAAGGCTTGGGTGTGATGGTGGATGAGAAGATCTCCATGAGCTGCAGTGTGAGCTCAGCCCAGAAACCAACCCAGGCCTGGGTTGCAGCCAAAGGAGTGTGGCATCAGGTGAAGGAGGGGATAATCCCCCTCTGCTCTGCTCTGGTGAGACCTCACCTGGAATACTGCTCATAGTTCTGGTGCCTTCAAGATGGGAAGGACATGGAATTGTAGGAGCAAGTCCAGAGAAAGCCACAAAGCTGATCAGAGGACTGGAGCACCTCCCCTATGAGGACAGGCTGAGGAAGTTGGGGCTGTTCAGCCTGGAGAAGAGAAGGTTGTGTGGAGACCTCAGAGCAACCTGCCAGGAGCTGAAGGGGCTCCAGGGAAGCTGCAGAGGGACTCTGTGTTAGGAACTGCAGGGGCAGGACAAGGAGTAATTGGTTCAAATTGAAAGAGGGGAAATTTAAGTTAGATATCAGGAAGCAGTTTTTTCCTGTGAGTGTGGTGAGACACTGGCACAGGTTGCCCAGGGAGGCTGTGACTGCCCCAACCCTGGCAGTGTTCAGAGCCAGGTTGGATGAAGCCTTGAGCAACCTGTTCTGGTGTGAGGTGACCCTAACCCAGGGTATGGGGTTGGGACTGGCTGATCTCTAAGGTCCATTCCAATCCTAAAATTCTATGATTCTATGGTGAAGTCTCCTTCAGGAAAATATCCTTAGATTCAAATAGAGTTGCTCTACATCATCTTCTTGTCATTGCAGATGCTGAGGGATGTGCTAAAGCCTGAGGGGATTCCTCTCAGGAGGAAATACAGGGCAAGAAACTCCTTCAAGGTTTAAAGGAAAAGGGTGGGGAATGCCATTCAAGAGAGAATTTGTCATTGGCAAGGGGCAGATTATGCCCTGATCAAACTAAAATAAGCTACAGAATGAGTTGATAGAAATGATTCTATGACTACACTGAAAAACAGAAAGCAACCCCCAGAATTTGGTATTCTAGGTCCATCTGCTGTTGAAAATATGGAAAGAGCAGGGAAATATAGTGATTGCTAAGTACCTCCAGCATGGCCAGTTAGTGGGAGACCCCAGTGGGCAAAGGCAGAGTGGAAATCATACAGAAAGAAGAGAGTTAATGGGAAAAAAATGGGATGAAAAGTCATTAAAAGTGATAATAAACAGAAAAATCAGTGTGACGGTAAAAAAGGTAAATGGTAGGAGAGAGAACCTCAAAAATAAGGTAAAATAAAGGGAATAAATTGAGCAGACAGAATAAAGGACTGGGAAAAGTCCATGTAGTAGCAATGTGACAAGAAAAAATAGTCAACAGGTTAATAAACCAAAGTTATTTTGCAGGTGAGCAGTGGGGGATGCAAAGGAACCTGAAGCAGGGACAGGAGCAGCCTCCCCATCCCTGCCTGGGTCTGAGACCTCTCTCAGCCCTGCAGCACTGCTTGGAAAAGGTATTAAAGAGAAAGTTAGGCCATTAATTATGAAGTAGTGAGGGAGACTGAAAACTGAAATGTTCGGTAATTTCCAAGCTAAAGCAGAGCTGAGCTGCAAAGGGGGAGCTGAGCTCTGCAGGAACTGCAGGAGCTGCTTCAGCTTGGTAAATAATTCACATTGCATTTCATTTATTCATAGTTCTTTACTTTACTAATGTGCCAGAGAGAAAAGGAGGGCAGGAAGGATAGGGCTGGGGGAATGCAGCCAGAGGGGAGGGAAGGGGGAGAGGGGGAAGAAGGAGGGAGAGAGGAAAGAAGGGGGAGAGAAGGAAGGAGGGAGGAGAGAAGGAAGGAGGGGGGAGAGGGGAAAGAAGGGAGGAGAGGAGGAAGAAGGGGGAGAGCCCAGCAAAGCCCTGGCCACCAGCAGTGTTGCTGCTTTCCCTCTTCTGCGCTTCTAGCATTACAAGACATGTTTCAATACATTTTTTCCTTCCAAAGTGTGCTTTGATCTCCATTTATATAAATGAGGCGCCTAAAAATCAGCCCTGCTAACAGCCAGCATTAATTAAGCTAATCCTGGAGCTCCAGGGGACAGAGACATGTCCTTCACAGTGGCTCAGGCATGAACAGGAGGAATTCCCAACCTGTTGCAGGCTCCTGGGTCTGTTCCATCATGGGGAGAAGCACTGGGAAGAGATCCAGACTCTCACTGTTTTGGAGGGGATATGGGAGTGCAGGAGGGTGCAACTGAGCATCAATTTGGGATTTTCTCCTTGAACTTTGTCCAGCTGTCCAAAAGGAGTTTGGGGAGTAAAGGATTTTTCTCAGTCACAGCCCCAGATTTCAGGCCCTAATTGTAGTGTGATGTGATGGTGTTTATTGGCAATAACTAGTGATCTATAGCCATGGGGATATAGTCCTGGGGAGAGTTATGGTCTGGCTAGAACAGATCTTTTCCTCCTCAGCAGCAATAAAGGCTTGGCTGAAAGCTCTAGAAAATCAAAGTAAATGCAGGGAATGAGAATGTCTGTCAGGTAATAGAGTTCCTTAAATCAATAGGGGATTTAAGGGGAAGGTGATTGGAGTTTTGGAGCAAGTGTTGCATAATCCTAGCAGCAGAACTACTTCCAGCAATGCCAGCTGTGGTTTATATCTATTTGATAAGAGGTTTAAGCTTAATTAAAGCATTTTTGTAGATTACTTTATACAGTTTGGCAAATATCTCATTTACTCCATGATAAATCAGTACCAACCATTACATTATACACATTAGGTGAGCACAGGAGTATCAAAAGTCTCTGGAGCAAAGCTGCTTCTGTGAAAAAATCCTATGTTTGGGCTACAATAAATCAAGGCAGAGAATCACAACTGTAAAAGCCTTGTTGATGCTTTGGGAATGATGTTTCCTGTGCTGCCAGTCCATCTGCATAGAGCCTCTCCATGCCAAAGCACCAAGAGCTGCTCATGGCCAACAGACACATCAACACAGCTCTGCTCCTCATCACACCTTGGCCAACGAAGTCATTGCAATGCAAAAATTACACCAAAAATCAGTATGTGAGTCACAACAGCTCAGGGAACTCATGATGCTCTGTCTTGTCTGTGATACACAAGCTAATTAATCCCCTAAGGGATCATGACATCAAGGTAATTTCTCCTACCTGTTAATTTAGCATCATCTGGTTGCTCAGTGCCACCTTAAATCAATGTGTTGGAGCCTTCCTGTCAGCAGAGATTGACGCCAAACAGAGTTCAGGCTCACTAATATCTCCTCCAACACAATCTCCTACTTCTTGCAAGAGTTCAAGCCCAGCCAAGGCCAGATTGGATGGAGCTTGGAGCAACCTGGGCTAGTGAAAGGTGTCCTGTCCATAGTAAGAGGTTGGAATGAGATGAGCTTTAAGGTCCTTCCAACCCAAACCATTCCATGAACCATAGGGGGCAACCCAAGTGGAATATACATTCAGCATCTAATAAGAGGTTGGAATGAGCTTTAAGGTCCTTCCAACCCAAACCATTCCATGAACCATAGGGGGCAACCCAAGTGGAATATACATTCAGCATCTAATGTTAGGGAGCCCCAAGAGGAGCTGGGATCCAACAGCTCCCTGGCCACTCCCTGAGGAGAGGAAACACCCAGAGAGGAGCTCACGGCCTTGGGCTCTGCCTTCCTGGTGTATCTCCCCCAGCATTGGACTGTCCTTCAACCAACAGTCACCCTGGCATGGATAGGGGGCAACCCAAGTGGAATATACATTCAGCATCTAATGTTAGGGAGCCCCAAGAGGAGCTGGGATCCAACAGCTCCCTGGCCACTCCCTGAGGAGAGGAAACACCCAGAGAGGAGCTCACGGCCTTGGGCTCTGCCTTCCTGGTGTATCTCCCCCAGCATTGGACTGTCCTTCAACCAACAGTCACCCTGGCATGGGTAGCCTGTCCTTCCCCAGCCTGCAGGTGGGTACAAGAGTGTGCCAGGGCACAGCCTTCCTTGTCTGGGCCATGAGAACACCATGGAGAGACAGATTCCATTCCTATACCTACCTACTTCATTGCTGTATTGGGATGTGCAAAGCATAAGAGAAGTTGACATAAACCCATAGGTTTGTTCTCCTCAGCAAATGCAAAGTTCTCTTATAAAAGTAAGTGATTTTGGGTTTAAGCTTAAGTAAAATCAGGTAGGAATGAATTTCAATGTCAGCAGAGCACATTCCATCCAGAAATGGTCCTGAGGCCCCCCTGGAGCTTACAGCAGCCAAGCCCCAGGCTCCCACCACAGAAGTGTGTCACATCTCCTCCCTCCAGCTGCCCTGCAGCCTCTCCCAGCTCCTGGGGGCTACCCCATGGGAACACACTTGATCAGGTTTGCTAACCACTTTTTGCAGAGAGCATTCATCATAATTTACAACATTTACTTTGGAGCTGGAATTGATATTCATCAATAAACTCATCATCAGCACAACATCAATTCCATCACAGGATTAACCTTAATTTCTCAATCACCATGTGTCCCACTCAGGATTGGCCATTCCTCTGCATCCTTTGCATCTCAGCTAATGAGTTCCCAGGCAGTATTTTATCAAAGCAGCATGGCATGGCCTTTCTGCTGTTCCCTGTTGTGTTGCAGTGTGAGTTATTAGAGCACTGTGTGTTTTCTCCCCCTGCCAACAAGCACTGAGGGCTGCGGGTGATGGGACTTGGGTAGGAACAGCTGGTGCACATTTAATGGTGTGTCATTGTGTTGTTAACACAAAGCTGTTCCATGGCTGGGTAGATACATAACAGGCCACAAAAAGGAAATTAAGATGCAAAATGTTTACACAAGATATATCTCTCCCTTCCCTCTCTGTCTGAATGCTCATTCACCTCTAGCACAGGTGTGTGTAAGACAGGAGGGCACATCATAAAGCACAGCTTGAAGAGTTGTGGAGGTTCAGCCATCAGCTCATGGTGGATGGGAGATAAAAGGATGGGATGGAAAACCTCTCCCAGGAGGAAAGGCTGAGAGGATTGAGAGGGTTCAGCCTGGAGAAGATAAGGCTCTGGGCAGATATAGCCATAAGCTAAGACGGGGAGATTCACATTAGGTATTAGACAGATTTTTCCCTGTTGGGGTGGTCAGGCACTGAAATAGGTTGTTCAAGGCTTGGAATATTGCCCAGGGAGGTGGTGGAGTCACCAGCTCTGGAGGTGTTTAGTCGGTGTCTGGATCTGGCACTGGAGGATATGGTTTAGGGGTTCCAGCAGTGACAGGTTAATGGTTGGACTTGATGATCTTAAAGGTCTCTTCCAACCTTGATGATTCTGACATTAGAGCCTCTGCCAGTGCCTGAAGGGGCTCCAAGACAGCTAGAGAGGGACTTGTCCAAGGCATGGAATGACAGGATGAGGGGAATGGCTTCAAACTGGCAGAGGGCAGGGTCAGATGGGCTATTGGGAAGGAATTCTGGGCAGGCAAGTGATTCCCAGGACAAAGATTGCATTTACATCCCTTTATGTAAGCACAAAACACCTCCAATGAATAGTGAAGACACATTAATTGTCCAACAGGATAAAATCTGATCTTCTAAACTAATCCTGGGAGACTAATTTGTCTAGACCAGAAGTGCAATAATACCCAGGGACAGAGGTTGTTTCACTGCTATGTTTATACAAGGGAAGAGGCAGCAGACAGGGCCATGCTCTGTGTTCCCACAGTAATTCCTGCTATAATCAAAGTGTGGAGTTGTTAAATGCATCATCACTTCTTGTCAATGCTGCATATAAGTGCAATAAATTGTGGCTCCCACAGCTGAAATAGCATCAGCATGTGCTGTTGTAACTCCCAGGTGCAGCTGTCAAACAGGTTTATTTGCTACTCTATTGAGCAAGAACTGATAAAAGGGAACATATAAGGGGATGTGGAACTAGTCAAGGGCTGTGAGAAACTGTGGTCAACACATACCCATCCTAGCAGCACCAGGTGAGCTGTCAGCAGCTCTGCCATACTCAGCTGGGGTCACCCAGCTCAGGAATTACAGAATCACAGTCAGTCAGGTTGGAAGGGACCACAGTGGGTCATCTGGTCCCAGCTCCCTGATCAAGCAGGGCCAGCCCAGAGCACATGGCTCAGAGTTGTGTCCAGATGGGTCTGGAATATCTCCAGTGAGGGAGAATCCACAACCTCTCTGGGCAATCTGTTCAGTGCTCAGTGAGTGCACAGGAAAGAAGTTCTTCCTCAGACTCAGGTGGAACTTTCTGGGCATCAGTTTCTGCCCATTACCTCTTGTTTTATTGGTTTGCAGCACTGAGCAGAGCCTGACCCATCCTCTTGAAACTTCCTGTTCCCTGTTCATGTACTTGTATACATTACTGAGGTTCCTCTCAGTCATCTCTTCTTGAGGCTGGACAGCTCCAACTGCCTTAGCCTTTCCTCATCACTGAGGTGCTCCAGTGCCTTCAGCATCTTCATTGCCCTTTACTGGACCTGCTCCAGGAGCTCCATGTCCCTCTGGCACTGAGGAGCCCAGAACTGAACACAATACTCAAGCTGTGCCCCACGAGGGCTGAGCAGAGGGTCAGGATCACCTCCCTGACCTGCTGGCAATATTTCTCTTAATGAATCCAATGACACAGTTGAAAACAGCCTGATCTTTCATTCCCAACAAACCCTGGGCCTGGCTGAAATTCACCTCAGCAGAGCAGTTGCTCTGCTATGAGAAATTTCCCCTTTTCTAAATTCAAAGAGAGATTTTGGTATTAATATTTCTGATTACCTGTAATTTATGGTTTGTGCTTCCTTAGGTTTTCTTCCAAATAGGAATCCCTGATTTGTTTGCAGAGCAACATGGCTAATCTCCCTTGATCCATGGCAGCATCTGAGCAGGTCAAGGAAATGATAATGTTTAATCATTTGGGCTCTATACTCTGCACCACTTGAATACAGCATGAGGTGCTGTAACACCACACACAGTTTTCTGCTTTGAGCTTTGATATTAGTGCTGATAACCAACAATTCCAGGCTAAATCTCCTCTGAATTCCCCTTGAGAAAGAGGAAAAGCCTCATTCTAGCTGAACGGTCCTGCTGCAGATGGAATTTGTCATTTCCTCTTCCCCAGGGCAGGGGGTTGGGGCTGGATGATCTCTAAGCTCCATTCCAACCCCTTAACATACTAGGAAACTATGAAGCCCTAGGGAGGAAAAGTCATTGGGCTCTGTCCCCTGGGAGCTCCCATGAGGTGATGTTGTGTTGGGGCAGCTGTGACACCAATGCATCCATTGAGCTTCAGGGTCAACCTTGAGGGTCCCAAGGGCTCATGGAGGTGTATGGGAAGGGTGGCACTTCCCACCCAATCCCTCCTTCCACCAGCCTGGGCTGAGCAAGGTGTGGGGCTGAGGTTTGGTTTACCTTGGTGAGGTTTTGGGGGGATTAGGGTTTTTTGGCTAGATGATCACTAAGGTCCATTCCAACCCTTTAACAATCTCTGAATGTATTTTAAAGTAAATTCTAGAACATATGAGACTTTCTCTTAGCCTTACAATTTTTGTCCCCAGATCACTGTAAACCCTTACACTAATTCCCTGGGCTGAGCTGTATATCCTATTAACTAGGCCCAGCAGAACTTTTAATTAAAACTCTAACTTCAGTGAGTAGGAAACCCTTTTTGCTCATCAGATGCTAATTAACAAGCATTAAAACTGGAGGTGAAAAATCCATTTTAAGCCATACCTAGAAGGAAGATTGAATTCCTCTTCTTTACACCATTTATTCTCACTGCTGCCATGAGGTAGGTGAGTTAATTAGGTTTGTTTGCAATGAGTTTTTGGAGTCATTTGTTGCTGCTGAAATACAGAGCAGTGCCAGCAGCTCTCACCCCATGCTGTAGAGACACCACAGGTAGCTCTGCTGACACCAGAGTTCACGTTCTCAACTACACCTTCCACAGTGTCATTTTGCCCTTACACTGCTGCAACTCTAAATTAAGTTTCCTTTAGTCTGAAGGACTTTTTTCCTCTCTTATTTACAGCAGCCACAGGGTAAAGAAGAAGAAAAGCCTCATTGCATAAGGCTCTCTGAAACCCTTGTTTCCCTGGCAAGATGATGTCATCATGACATGATTTTATGTCTTGAAACCAATTTTCTAGAGGTTCCATGACCTGATTGACATGCTTGTGTTTGTCATAGCTCAGAGCTCGGGGTCAGACCATCCCCTATTGCCCAGTAGTCATGGATACTACATGGAAATGTGCATGGAGCACAAGGCACCTGAGCCAGAGCAAGGCATGAGGCAAGGGCAAATGGATATAGAAGAGGTTCTAAGTCTTCAGGGGTTGGACAAGGTGACCCACTGTGGTCCATTCCAGCCTGACCTACCCTTCTGAATGGGTAAGAGAAAGAGTTTCTGTTGGCCTCTCCAGTCAGCCCAGAAGATTTTGGGTCTAGACCTCCATAAACTCCTGTGGCCACCTTCAAAGGCAAAAGCTTTGTGTGGAGCTCTTCAAGTCCTTCATGACCTTCCTTTAACCTGCTCTGTCACCTGCTTGGGAAGGATGGAAACCACCTGTGACAGAGCTACCTATCATGGCCTTTCTGACAGAGCTGCACTGAAGAACTCTTGGAAGGGAAGAGAGTCACAAACTGCACCTGCAGTGCCCTACACTGTGTTGCCCTTGGGCTGCTTGGAGCAACACTAGACTAGATGATCTCTAAGGTCCACTCCAACCCCTTAACATACTGTGAAACATCTTAGTTTTGTGAAGCCCCAAGTGGTGGTGGACAGCAGAGCAGGATGAACTTAGAGCTGAGGATACAACCAGGTTTGGGAGGAAGAACAATGCATCCATAAGGCTGTTTGGGTCATGGGGTGCAGGATGTGTCTGTGCTGTACCACAGCTCTTTTTCACTAAGCAGAGGAGACAGTTGATATCTCCTGTGGGAGCCATCCCTACTCCTTCCTTCCACCCCCCTCCAGCCTCCTGGGCAAGCTCTAGGCAATGCCTGCAAGAGAACATTGTGCTGGCAAAGCAAGAGCCTCAGAGCCTCATATTATTTCTAGCTTGCAGCTAACAAGTAGATGAAAAACCATTCAAGTCATAAAAAGGTCATTTAGGCTGGTAATAACCTCTATCTGTGTGGAGCAGAACCTGCTGTGGATGCTCAGATGCTGCAAAGGAATTTTCTTTATGGACTTTGTAGGTTATTAACACAACAAACCCCTAAATTATCTAAGCAGCATAGATTCTGCTCCTGATGCATGTCCTATCATTAAATCCTCTTTTGGAATCCTCTTCTGCTGCTCTGGTTGGTTTCACTGATCAAACAGAGTAACTTTCAGCTGATCCACAATAATCAATTAGCAAAACTAATGCTTAAATGCTTAGGGAATTCATAGAGGCACAAACTCCTCACAGGCAAAACATGCTCAGCTTCAGCCTGCAGCAATACTGAATATTTAAAGGCAATAAAATTCTCCTCCTCAAACTCATTTATTCTACAAGCTAATTGTATTTATTTATCAGGATACTTAATCAGAAGGATGTGACTGATTAGAGATGATGTAAGGCTAATCAAGGAGATTAGTATCTAGTATAACACAATTAGCACATGAGGATACAAAAGAAACACCTCCTGGAAATGCAAATTCTTCCTGTCCTAATGTGACAACAACTTATTCTTAGGCTCAACCAACCTATTCTTAGGCTCAAAGAGACATATTTAGTTTGCTGTGAGCTCAGGTGATCAGTGAGCTCCACTCAGCTAGAAAAAGTAGAGTCAGCAGATGCATCAATTTGCATTTTGAAGGTAACATCACTCAGCAGCACTGACAAAGCAAATTAGGGGGTTAGTAATGAATCTGGGATAGTTTTTCATTCTGTGCTTACTCCAGTGTGTTCTTATAGAATCATCAAGCTTGGAAGAGACCTTTAAGATCACCAAGTCCAACCATTAACCAGTCACTCCATTCCATGGGATGGGAAAGATGGTAGGTTCAGCTGAAACCTCCTGGAGCTAAGGGAAAGCTTGGAATACACACATCTCAACTGGCATTTCTCCCAGTGGAAGGGAGCAGAACCAACCCTGGCTTGTGTGAGCATAGAAGTGCAGAGGAATCACCTCAAATCTTGGGTGCTGCTTTGGATGCTACAATATAAGAAAGATATAAAGCTATTAGAGAAGATCCAAAGGAGGGACATGAAGATGGTGAAGGGTATAGAGGGGAAGCCATAGGAGAGCAGCTGAGGGCACTTGGCATCTGGAGAAGAGAAGACAGAGGGGAGACCTCATAGCAATCTACAGCTTCATCATGAGGGGCAGTGGAGGGGCAGCACTGACCTCTGCTCTCTGGTTGGCACTGGAGGATATGGTTTAAGAGTTACAGCAGTGACAGACCTGATGGTCTTAGAGGTTTTCTCCAGCCTTGATGATTCTACTAAACAGCTCATCAAGACTTTAGGCCTTTCAGCCTACGTAATCCACTGCTTTTTGGGATAATCCACTGCTTTTGGAGTCACCCATCCTCCTTAACTCCTCATGGTCTTAATTAAAGGCAATTACACATCTCCCCATTAAATGCTCCATGGCTCACACCAGCACTGGAGGAGCACAAAGCAGCCCTGAGGGAGGATGGCAGCCAGGGGATGGTGACTCCTCTCCCTCCATCCCAATATACCCTCACCATTAGCAGAGCAGATGCAACTGGGGCTCTGAACAGTTTTTCTTCAGCATTTCAGGGAGATATTTATTCCTTGGATGTATAAATAGGCATGATAGAGCTGCTTCTCCACCAGCCTTGAACCCCAAGAGTCTAGCCAGCATCTCCACCCATCACCTCCAACATCTACTACCTTTATCCCCCTCTTTAAGTGCTTCATCCAAGAAGATAAAAAATCATAGAATGGCCTGGGTTGGAAGGGACCTTAAAGATAACCCAGTTACACCCCCAGCCATGGATCGAGACACCTTCCACTAGCCCAGGTTGCTCCAAGCCCCATCCACCCCTGCCTTGAACCCTTCCAGGGATGGAGCAGCCACAGTTTCTCTGGGCAACCTGTGCCAGTGCCTCAGCACCCTCGCAAGGAAGGATTTCTTCCAAGACACAAACCCCCAGGGCAGCACAATACAACCCAAATACATCACAGAATCATCATGGAATAGTTTGGGTTGGAAGGGACCTTAAAGACCATCTCATTCCAGTCCCTGCCACTAGCCCAGGTTGCTCCAAGCCCTGTCCAACCTGGCCTGGAACACTTCCAGGGATGGAGCAGCGACAACTCCTCTGGGCAATATTTGCTGCAAACCTTGACTGAGTTCATATCTTCCAGGGAAAAAAAAAAGATATCCTGTTAAATATGTCCTGGCAAAGAGGTTTTCTGAAAGCATTTCAGCCAGGAAAGTGAAAATGCTGGCAGAACTCAGCTGTCAGCTCCCAGGCAGGTCTGTGGGTCCTGTGGCTCTGTGCTGCAGCAGCCTGGAAACTCAGCAGCTGCTCCATTTCATTTGAAATGGGAAGAGTTTGAGGAGTGGGGAAAGAAGCAGTTGGGAAGTGGCTGTTTGCCCCTTGCAATTCACTCACCAGTTTAACTTCCCTCATCAAATCCCCATTTGTAACTAGAACTACAAGGCAAGAGACAGAGATACTTAACAATAAACTTATCTTCCAAATAGCTTCTTAGGTAGAAAGAGCAAATGAAGATAATCTAAAAGTAACATTGCTCATAGGCTACAGAGAGGAATGAAGGGAAGAGGAATGTTATGTTTAATATGGATGGAGACTAACTGAGGAGAGCAGGACACCTTTGCTGGCACAACCTTTTGCTAATGCCAGAACAAACATGAGCAGAAGAGCTAGGGGAGTGTATTTGGCTTGTGGTCAAAATGCTCTCCGTGAGTCCAGCTGGGTGAGAAGACCAGGAGAAGATCCAGTCCTGTCCTCCAGCTCCTGATGGAGCATCTCCACCCATGCCTTCCATCTACCTTAGGAAATGCTGCTTTGCTTCCACTTCTACAAGCAGCAGGTCTCCAAAAATAGTCTGTAGAATGTGGACTAAACCTCCTGGGAAGCTCTAGGAACCAACAGCAGCAGGTTCACCTTGCCTTGCCTTTAAGACAAGTTGCCTCAAGCATGAAGTGCAGCAAGCTGAACAAATTACTTGCCTGAAAGCTAATGCTGACAGGCATGGAGGGAAATGAGCTTTGAAATGGCACTTCAAATGAGATAATTATCTGGATGCACAATAATTAGCATTCTGGAAATTGTTGGGTCCCCAAGGTGTCATGGATTGGGTGCTGTTTCCCTTGGCTCCATGGAAATCTGCATCTTCAGGGCATAGATACACTCAGACAACTAGTTTTCAAAGCTCTTGCTGGATTTTATCACTGCCCTGGGGAGTTTTTCCAGTGCCCAAATACTCTCTAGGGGAAGAACCTGTTCCTAGTATCCAACCTAAACCTTTTCCAGTGCCCAAACACTCTCAAGGGGAAGTACCTAGAACACAGGTTGAACACAGAATGAAGAACACACATCACAGAATCATAGAAACACAGAATCCCAGAATGGTTTGGATTGGAAAGCACCTTAAAGCTCACCTTGTTCCACCCCCTGCCATGGGCAGGGACACCTTCCACTAGCTCAGGTTGCTCCAAGCCCCATCTGACCTGGCCTAGAACACTCCCAGGAATGGAGCAGCTTCTCTGGGCAACCTATGCCTGTGCCTCATCACCCTCACAGGGAACAATTTCTCCCCAATATCTAATCTAAATCTCTCTTCTTTTAGTTTCAAACTGTTCCCTCTTGCCCTATCACGTGTCCTCATCTCCTGCCATCACTGAGCAAGTGCTATTTATGCAGGTTTGATTATTCAAACAATGGTTATTTGTGTTAGCAACTGCTGAAATCTGTTTTAATATCTTAATAAATGCTAATTGGAAATATCAACTGTTTTTCTCTCCTGTTCTCTTTTCTAGACATAAGTGTTGCACTACTGAGTTCAAAGACTCCAGAGCTATTTCCCAGCTGTCATTTCATAAGCAATCTGCAGGATTTTAGGTCCTCTGGAGAATGCGGAGAATATGGTCAGTCTCTGGCATCAGTAGTGCTTCAGAGTGCCACAAGTATCATCTCCTGCAACCATAAACCTCTTTTGCAGAGATCTTTGTCAGGTATTAATATCTTTTAGGCTCACATTTATTGTAAGATGGTTTTAATTTCAACTTATATTTCAAGTCTCTTCATCCTTTGCAAGTGGAAGCAGAAGTGATTATTACATGCACTGAATGTCCTGCCTATTCCTGTTTCAGCCTTTATAGTTATCAATTATGGACAATTATCAATTGTGTCCCTCACCTCTGTTTTTCTGTGCCCACCACAGTCACTTGTAACTGCTGCTGGCTAGTAGGGAGCCCTGAAAAGGAGATAATCAAGGAGCCTGGATCCATACAGAGCTTTGAGAACCTGAGCAGGTGCTGCTAACTCATTTATTCAGTAAATCTGTAATAATAGATAATAACCTCCCATAGCATCACAGCAAATCAACATATCCCCACAAAGGTTAAGCTGAAAGCTGCTTCATTTGTATCAAATCATTGTTTTCCCCAAACCAGGAGCAGATTAAACTTTGGAATAGCACAAATAATCCCTTGAAGAGGCTTCATAGCTCTCAAGGCTGATCTTTATTGGCAGCCAGGAGCTCATGTCCACCCTAATGGGCCAATTTAAATGCATAACAGTTCAAATAAACTCCTTCAACTGTGGCTCCACATTCCTTATGTTGACTAGCGAGACATTGCTCTTTCATAAAATACTGGATAACTCAGAGACCTTTAAAGGAGGGTAAAAATGAGGCTGCGTAGCTCAGGCTGGGCCAGAACAATTTCTGCACTTAAAGCAATGATTGATTGTGTGAAAGGCAAAACTCAAATGGGCTGTGCACATTTAAACCTCCTTCCTGGCTTTGCTTATGCATATAGAACATTCCCTGGGAAGATATTGTGGGGAAGAGGAAAGCAGCACGGAACATGGGAGAAGAGCAAAAATGACTATTGAAGATCCTCAAAAACCCTAAATCCCCCCAAAACTTCACCAAGGTAAACCAAACCTCAGCCCCACACCATGCCCAGCCCAGGCTGATGGAAAGAGGGATAGGATGGGAAGTGCCACTCTTCCCATACACCTCCATGAGTCCCTGGGACCCTCAAGGTTGACCCTGAAGCTCAGTGGATGCATTGGTGTCACAGCTGCCCCAACACAACATCACCTCATGGGACCTCCCAGGGGACAGAGCTCAGTGACTTGCACTTTTCCTCCTTAGGGTTTCCTAGTATGTTAAGGGATTGGAATGGAGCTTAGAGAACATCCAGTGCCAACCCTCTGCCCTGGGCAGGGACACCTCCCACCAGAACAGGTTGCTTAAGGCTTTATCCAGACTGGAATAAA